>NC_133666.1:665009709-665310959 GCF_037893015.1 Macrotis lagotis
TGATATCAGGAAAATGAGCAAACATGTAAACAGATCAGTTTTGTTGATGAGGTATTTTACATTTTCTTCTATTTTTCTATTTTTTGATTTTTGTTTAACAGGCTCTTGTTGTCTCATGAAGTCATTCGTTGCCACAGACTACATTCTTTTTTTTTTTAAGGGAGTAGTTTTCTTCTTTGGCAACTCCTTTTCCACTTGGTCAATTCTACTTTTAAAGGAGCTTTCCATTTGACCAATTGAGGTTTTGAGAGAATTATTTTCTTTTTGCATTTGCCCAGTTGAGAATCTGAGAGATTTATTCTCATTTTGTATTTGTCCAATTGTATTTTCCAATGATTTGTTTTCTTGTTGCAAGGTGTTAATTGTCTTTCCCAATTATTCCAATTGATTTTTAAACTCCTTCCTTATCTCTTCAAGGAAGTCTTTCTATGCTGGAGACCAGATCATATTCTCTTCAGAGGTTCTAGATCTCTCTGAGTTAGGGTCTTTTCCTTCCAAGAATTTTTCTATGGATCCACCTTTTTGCTGACCTTTCTTCATTTTGCTAAGACCTTGAGTTGGGGAGGAGCTGGTTCACAGTGGTTTGGTGTTGAGATCCTGAGAGGCCTTACTCATTGAGTGCAATTTCTCTGGCTGGCCAGTAGGAGGTGCTGGTTACTTTCTCTGGAGTGTCTGTGACCTTGATTGTGGCCCTCTCCCTTAGCCTGAAGGGAGTGATTGAAGCTGTTAAATACTTTTGTCTTCCATCAATGGTGGGCTCTACCCTGAGGTGAGGTCATCTCTCTTCCTATTGTCAGCTGCTGGTTCTGCTCTCACACCTGTACCTGAGGCAGAAGTAATCTGTATTGTGTTTGTTCTGGGAAGAGCCTCAGCCACACTGGAGGCTTGGACTCAAGAGTTCCTCAGACCTGAGGAGTCCAGGGATGGTGTCCTCAGCTCTCCTGCAGTGGAACTCTCCCCCAAGTCCTGTGGGTAGGCTCCAGAGGGTCAGTGCCAACACCAGTGCCTCTGCTCCCTAGTAGACCCAAATCCCTGAGGTCTAGCCCTGCTGCTGGTAGAGCAGTTCCAGCACTTGGGCCCTCAGGCATCTGGGGCTCCAATTCAGCCCCTATTCAGGCTGATCCAGCTGCTCTGCCCTCTGCACCTGCACTCACCCATGGCTGCAGAAGACAAATCCTGAGGTAGATGTTCTTTCTCTTGGCTTTTCTTTCTGGGTTTTGTGGGTTGGATTTCTGTTAAGAGGTTTGTATCATATCATAGATGAGGAAAGATCAGGAGACTTTAGAACTGTTCTTGTCTTCTCTGTGCCATCTTGGTCAGAAGTCCAGATCAGCTTTCTAACAAATATATTCAAAATAAGAAAGGGTGGCCTATTATATAAGGTAGGGAGACTCTCTCTCTAGTTAAAGATTATTAAGCCAAGGCTAAATAATTTCTCATTGATGTTACAGATGTTACTCAGATTTCCCAGGGCAAGCTCTGGGAAAACTTCATACTCTAAAATTCTGTTACTCTGTGACAAGGATATGCATCAATGATTATTAATTTCCCTAGATTACAATAATCTAATTGGTTATCTGTCCTTGAATTTTTACAACTTGAGAAATATAAACTCTAACTATAGATTTGACTAGAGGATGGAACAAAACCTGTTACTAGGCAGGGAAGACAGAAGGAACTTGCAATTTGTGCAGAGTATTGAGTCTGACCCCACCTTTGTTTCTTAACTGGAGTCTTATCTTGCTCAGTGATGTACTTCCTCCTAGACCTCCATCTTGCCTAGTTCTTCTTCTGGTCCATTCATCAATTCAATTCAAGTCAATAAATATTTATTGGACATTATGTGTCCTGTATTGAACTGGTATTTGGGTTACAAAGGACAAAAATGAAACAGTCTTTGTCCTCAAAGGGTTTACCTTCTAGGGAAAGAAATAATGTCTTATCTTTATAAGGGAAGTTTGGAATAATATCTCTTATCCTCTGGGAGGTTGGTGTTATTATTCTTATTCTCATTATGTAGTTGAGGAAACTGAGGTAGTTCAAGGGAGAAATTATTATACCGAAAATATAGATCTCTATCACCGACAGCTTGCTTTTTTACTTTTCTGTTTTCATTTTTAATTACAATTTGTCCTTTCAATTATTAAGCATTTATTTTTCTCTCTTACAACCATCTCCCTCTATCTAGAAAAAAGAAGGAAAAAAAATGATATAACACAAAATGAGACAAATTTGGGGGTTTTGTCATTCTATTGTTTCAGTCATCTATCCTTGACCCCCATTTAAGATTTTTTTGGCAAAGGTACTGGAATGATTCTGCCATTTCCTTCTCCAGGTCATTTTGCATAGGAGGACATGAGTCAAACAGGATTAAATGATTTTCCCTGGGTCATACAGCTACTAAGTTTCTGAGACTGGATTTGAACTGAACTCATAAAGATAAGTCTTTCTGTTTACAAGTCCAATATACCACCTAGCTGCCCTTTTGGGACAAAACCTTTATTAGACTTTGCTTACTGTGCTGTTCTTCTACATCACAAAAACAGTATGGTTAATGTTTGATGATGGACACCTTGTCCATCAAGTTGCCTGATCAGCCAATCCCAACACTTGACTGGTTCAGGGGAAATTATCTTTTGATTTCCCTGGCTGGCACTGTTATAAGAACCAGCTGGAATCAAATGGCAAGTACAATTCAATCAGTAAACTGCCTTGAATTACATTCAATTCCACCTAGGAAGGGCGTGTAGGAAAAAAAAGAAGGATCAAGATAGAACCTGGGGAAAAACCAGCTTATTGTATTTTGAGCAGTATAACACAGCCAGTTCAGGAGACAGAGAAGAAGTAATTAGAACAAGGAGAAAGTGAGGTACCTCGAATGCCAGTGGAGTTTAAAAAAAAGTGTTTACTAGTATCTTGGTAAATTCTGTCAAAAAGCTTCAAGAAAATTAAGGAAGATGCTTCAATGCATTTAGAGCCTCATTAATATAGATGTATTTGGAGGCAATGAGGATAGTGCCCTAGAGTTGAATTCAGAAGACATTATTATTTATTATCTGTGTGACCTTAAAGAATCCTACCCTTTTATTCTGCAATCCAGACAAATGTATTTCTTTGTCTTTGTCACACATGTCCATCTATGTCCCACCTCTATGTTTTTGCTCTGGCTGTCCCTCATGTCTAGAATCCAGTCCCTTCTCATCTCTCTGCCTCTTTTAAACCCTCCCTTCAAGATATTTCCTGATTCCACCTAACCGACACTATTCTCCCTAACATATTTAATTATCCTCTTTTTATTTTGAATTTATTCTGCATAGATATTCAGCACACTTATTCTGAATATTCTGAAAACCTGTATATATATACATACATATATATATATATGTATATATACACACATATGCTATTCCTATTTATTTTCCAGTACCTCCCCATACACCAAGAATGCAAGGAATTGTCTCTTTGTATTTATATTCCAGAGCCTAGTACATTGTGTCACAAATGATAAGTGTTTTAAAAATGCTAACTGACTATCTAACAAGTCATTTCCTTACTTTCAGCCTTAATTTGTTTATCTATAAAATTAGGGTTGAACTAGATGATTTCTAATGTCTTTGGAAGTTCTAAATCAAAAGTTCCCTCTACCTTTGTAGCTTATCCATATCTTCACATAAAGTATTTAATTGCTGAGCACCCAGTTTGCTTCCAACTCTTATCCACAAAAAAATAGTAACTGTGATAAATCCTTTTATATCTAGAGGTTCTAGAGGTTCTTTTCCTGTATCTTTATTTCTTTATGAGATATACTTAGAAGTGATATGAGCCTGATTCCTCCACCCTTCCTATGACTCAATCACAAATAATAAAATGCATTTTTTTCTCCATATTTTATCATTTCTTCTAAAGTCTTCCTACCTAGTTCCCTGAAGGCTTGATATTGCTCTATCAGTTCAGGTCATTTGACATTTCCTGGAACCTGCCTTATCACCAGAAGAGTCCATTTCTTTTTTTTTAAGCTTTTAAATTTATTTAATTATTTTTGAATTTTACAATTTTTCCTTTAATCTTGCTTCCCTCCCCCCAGTCCCAACAGAATATAGTCTGTTAGTATTTACATTGTTTCCATGCAATACCTTGATCTAAGTTGAATGTGCTGAGAGAGAAATCATATCCTTAAGGGAGAAAAATAAAATATAAAAGATAGCAAAATTACATAATCTTTGATCTCTATTCAAACTCCAAAATTCTTTCTCTGGATACAGATGGTATTCTCCATCACAGATACCCCAAAATTGTCCCTGATTATTGCACTGATGGAATGAGTAAATCCATTGAGATTGATCATCAACCCCATGATGCTGCTATAGTATACAATGTTCTTCTGGTTCTGTCCATATCGCTTAGAATCAATTCATGCAAATTCTTCCAGGCTTCTCTGATTTACCAGCCCTCCTAGTTTCTAATAGAACAATAATGTTCCATAAAGTACATATACCACAATCTGTTCAGTCATTCCCCAACTGATGAACATTTATTCAATTTCCAATTCTTTACCACCACAAAGAGAGCTGCTATGAATATTTTTAAACAAGTGATGTTTTTGCCCATCTTCATGATCTCTTCTTGGTATAGACCCAGTAGTAGTATTGCTGGGTCAAAGGATATGCACATTTTTATTGCCCTTTGGGCATAATTCCAAATTGCTCTTCAGAAAAGTAGGATGTGATCACAGTTCCAGCAATGTATTAGTGTCCAGATTTCCCATATCTCTTCCAACATTGATCACTGTCCTTTCTGGTTATATTGGCCAGTCTGAGAGGTGTGAGGTGGTACCTCAGAGATGCTTTAATTTGTATTTTTCTAATAAGCAATGATTTAGAGCAATTTTTCATATGACTATCTATCATTTTGATTTCCTTGTCTATAAATTGTCTCTGCATATACTTCGACCATTTGTAAATTGGGGAATGGCTTGTTTTTGTAAAAATTTGAATCAGTTCCCTATATATTTTAGTAATGGGTTTTTTTATCAGAAATACTAGTTGTAAAAATTTTTTTCCCAATTTACTACATTTCTTTTGATCTTGGTTACAGTGGTTTTGCCTATACAAAACCTTTTTAATTTAATGTAATCAAAATTATCTAGTTTGTTTTTAATGATGTTCTCCATCTCTTCCTTCATCATAAACTGCTACCCTTTCCATAGATACAACAGATAAATGATTCCTTGATATCCTAGTTTGCTTATAATATTGTATTTTATGTCTAAATCCTCTATCCATTTTGATCTTTTCTTGATATAGTGTATGAGGTGTTGGTCTAATCCAAGTTTCTGCCATATTAGCTTCCAATTTCCCACAATTTTTATCAAAGAGAGTTTTTATTCCAAAAGCTGGACAATTTGGGTTTATCAAACAGCAGATTACTGTAATCATTTCTTGATATCTCTTTTGCACCTAGTCTATTCCATTGATCCACCACTCTATTTCTTAGCCAATACCAGAATGTTTTGATGACTGATGCTTTATAATATAATTTTAGATCTTATAGGGTTAAACCACCTTCTTTTGCACTCTTTTCATAAAACCCTTGGAAATTCTTGATTTTTTATTTCTCCATATGAATTTACTTGCCATTTTTTCTAATTCATTAAATTAATTTTTTGGAATTTTGATTGTTAGGACACTAAATAAGTAGTTTGATTTTAGTAGAATTGTCATTTTTATTATCTTAGCTTGACCTATCCATGAGCAATTGATATTGGCCCAGTTATTTAAATCTGAATTTATTTGTGTGAGAAGTGTTTTGTAATTGTTTTTTAAAAAAAGTTTCTGAGTCTGCCTTGGCAGGTAGACCACCAAGTATTTTATATTGTCTGAAGTTACTTTGAATGGGATTTCTCTTTCTAGCTCTTTCTTGCTAGTCATATATAGAAAAGTTATGAGGGTTTATTTTAAATCCTGTGACTTTGCTAAAGTTGTTAATTGTTTCAATAGTTCAAGAGTTATAATTTTTGAGAGTTATGAGAGTCATTCTCCCAGGTGGGGATATAACCATTTTCATCTTATTGAATAGCAAGTTTTTTTATTTATCCCCCCATTTTCTTTTATCTCTTCATGGGTCTCTTGAGTTTCCTCCAAATTTTCTATTTAGCTCTGGTCTTTTCAGCAGGAAAAGTTGGAAGTCTCCTATTTCATTAAATGCCCATCAGAACTGGTCAACTGGAGAAGGAGGCAAAGAAAAACTCTCTGAAGAAAATAACTCCTTCAAATACAGAATGGAACTAAAGGAAGCTGATGACTTTTAGAGAATCAGGAAGAAATAAAACTCTTCCCCCAAAAAGCCAAAAATTAAAAGAAAATATGAAATATCTCATTCAAAAAACAACTGACCTTGAAAACATGTACAGGAGAATTATTGGGCTACCTGAAAATCTTGACCAGGAAAAGAGCCTAGGACTTAATTTTTCAAGAAATAATACAGAATAATTGCCCTGAGATCCTAGAAGCAAGAGGATAAAATAGAAATTAAGGGAATCCATCAATCACCTCCTGAAAGAGATCCCAAAAGAAAAACTTCTATGAATATTATAGCCATACTTCAAAACTCCTAAGTCAAAGAGAAAATACTGAAAGCTGCCAGAAAAAACTACCATGGCTCTATAGTCGATTACATGGATCTGGCAGTATCTGCATTAAGGGCTTGTAGGGCTTGGAATATAACATTCTGGGCAGCAAACATTCTTGGTTTTCAACTGGGAATCAACTATCCAGCAAATATAATCATGCCCTTTCAGGGAAAAAGATGGATTTTCAATGAAACAGGGGGACTTTCAAACTTTCTTACCAAAACAACTAGAGCTGAACAGAAAGTGGGATCTCCAAGTACATGATGCTGGTGAACCATAGAGGGGGTGGAAAAGGACTAACTATGAGGAACTTAATGATATTGAACTGTTCGTATTCCTACATGGGAAGAAGATGCTAATAACTCATAAGAACTTTCTCATTTATAAAAACTGTTAGAAGGAACATCAATAGACAAGGCACAGGAAGGAGTGGAATATAATGGTATAATACAGTAAAAAGATGGAGTCAATGGGTAGTAAAGGAAAGTACTGAGAGGAAGATAAAGGAGTGGAAGAAGGGGACAAGATCTTTCACATAAGGGTCAAGAAAAAGCTTTTTCAGTGAAGTGGAATGGGGGAAGGTGGGGGGTGGAGAGTGAGCCTTCATTCGCATCAGAAATGGTTCAGAAAGGAAATAACATATACACCTAATAGGATATAGAAATCTATCTTACTCTATATAAAAATAAGAGGAAAGTGATGGAATAAGAGGGAACTGTGTGAAGGGAAGGGGGGGAATAGGTGATAGAAGAGAGGGTACTCAGATACAACACACTTTTGGAAAAGGACAGGATGAAAGGAGAGAGAATAGAATAAATGAGAGTGGGGAGGAATAGAGTGCAGGAAAATAAAGCTAGCTATAGCAACTATGGGAAAAATATTGAAGCAACTTCTCAGGTAGACTTATGATAAAGAAGGCAACTCATCTCAGAGACAGAGCCATTGGAATCTGAATACAGACAGAAGTACATTTTTTTCTCTCACTATCCTTGAGGTTTCTCATCTTCTTGGGGGGGAAGGGAGTTTATGTTTACTCTTAAAACAAGATTATTGTAATAACATAAAATAAAAAAACAGAAATTACAGTAAAAAAAGTATCTGAGACTGGATTTGAAGTCAGGGAGATCCTTTAATAAAGATGTCCAAAAGAAAAACAAAACAAAACTAGAAGCTGGTGAGGGAGCAGACACATTGAGTAGAAAGTTTTTTACCTAGAAATTTCGCTATTGATTGGTGATGGAAAAAGGAAAGAAGTGATAATTCATTAATTTGTTTGTTTGTATATATAAATGGTTGAGAATACTTAAGCACATTTATGGAGCAAATGGGAAGGAAGCAGTGGGGTAAAAGAGATTGAAGAAACATGAGAACCATGGAATTTTGGGTTTGGAAGAGGCTTCAATCTGGAACTAGTTCAATCTGTACCCCAAACTTATATGTGGTTCCCAAGGTTTTCCTTGTAGACACACAACTATCTTTTTATTTATTTATTTAAGGTAATGGGGCTAAGAGTGACTTACCCAAGGTCACAGAGCTAGGCAATTATTAATTATCTGAGGCTAAATTTGAACTCAAGTTTTCCTGACTCCAGGGCCAGTGCTCTATCCACTGTACCACCTAGCTGCCCCCACAACTACCTTTCATCAACCTATTCCACTTTTGGAAAACTGTTTTGTTTAAGAGAGTTTATTTGCTTATTTTTGTTTTTCATCAAGCATAAATATTTCAATATAGTTTATCCCCATTTTTGGTCTTAAGTTTAACCCTCTAGAAAAAAAAAAGAGTGATCTAATACATCTTTCACATGGTCATCCTTGAAACATTTGAAGACTGCTTTCATGACTTTAACTCTCCATCTCTTCTCCATGTCAACTCACACTTGTCACCTTATAAGGGATAATCTTCAGTTCCTTCACCATCTTGATGTCTCTCCTTTCAATGTTCTTGCATTGATCATAGTATTCTCTAAAATTTGGTGCCTACAACTAAATCAGTGAGGCCAAACTCCAATAGAAATGGACTTATAAAACCCCAAATTAATATTCTATGTTTTATTTTATTTTATTTATTTGTTAAATATTTCCAAATTACATTTTAAACTAGTTTGCATTTCATTCATAAATTCTGCAGGTCCATTTGGTCAATAGGCCAAAAACTTGAAATCTCTGCTCTAGATGTCATTTAACCAGGTTAAAGTGCATCAGAACTGTCTCCTCCCTAGATCTGGATACCTGGTATGACTTTGTGAATTCAACCTAAAATCACATTAAGTCTCCTGCATCCCCCATTTTGCACTTGATTCCTCCCACTAAACTTTTTTTTAGGCTTTTTTGCAAGGCAAACAGGGTTAAGTAGCTTGAAGGCCACACAGCTAGGTAATTATTAAGTGTCTGAGACCGGATTTGAACCCAGGTACTCCTGACTCCAAGGCCGATTTTTTTATCCACTGCCCCACCTAGCCCCACCCCCCATTAAACCTTAATAGAGAATCTGTCTAATGCCTTAGACGACTTCCCCTAGATCTCTTAACCTTCGAGGGGTATTAATTTAGCTTTAGAAATCTATTCAAAGTTTTCAACTGTTTTTATTGGCAAACTAGTGGCTGAAGATATCCCACTTTATCTAGTTGGTCCTGGTCCAGGCCATGCTTCACATCCCATCAAGCTACTCATCTCAGCCATCTGGAAGGAGTAAACAGTACTACATTTGCTTCTGGAAAGAACATGCTAGTAGGTTACCCCATGTCTCTCTCTAATATCTCTGTAATGTTTCACACCAAGCAACTTTCTTTGCTACCACTCCCCTTCATATGTTGTCCTCTTATTAGAATATAAATTCCTTGGAAAGGGACTATTTTTCTTCTGGGGTTTTTTTTTGTATCCACAAATATTTAGCATTAAGAGGCAGTTTCAGCTAATAGTTAAAATGATGGATTTCTTTTAGGAATATCTGAGTTTGAATCCTTCCTTAGACACTTTCTATAGGAAATTGGGAAAATTAACCTCTGAATAAGTTTCTTCATGCATATAGTATGAGTATGATGTATGATATATGAGTATGATGTAACTATGAGTAACTATGATTCCTACCTCACAGGATTGATGTGAGGATCAAATCAGATAATATCTTTAAATCATTTGCCAAACATGGAAGTGATATACAAATATTAAATTATTATGAGGTTTCTTATATGCTAAGCTCATAGGAAGAACTTTATAAACAATTTTTATTTATAGGTGTTATTCATCTATAAACCCTTGATTTCACTGGATAATCATTCCAATGTTGGTGTTTTTTATAGATCATACATGTACGAAATTGATAATGTATCATATGTTAATCCAGGCTAGCAACAGGATCCGTATTCCTATATGATATAAACCGAAAGTCTTCTCTCTCTCTCTCTCTCTCTCTCTCTCTCTCTCTCTCTCTCTCTCTCTCTCTCTCTTTCTCTCCTAAAACAAAAAGCATAAGAGAAGGCATGGATACCCACTCTAAAATGAAATTTAAAGTTTATGAAAGAGAAAGAAAACTATCTTATCCACTGCGCCACCTATGTAAATGTTTTCAATGTAACATTAAATTTAGCCCTTTTGAAAAAAAAAAGTATCTTATCAATTTTCAAAGACAAGGAAGAAAAATTGATTTGTGAGATTTTCTGAGATTCTGACCTGCCTCCCTTAGAAGTGTCTCCTATACTAACCCAATTATGGTGATTAGAAATACTTCACATGCTACATTTCCTATACAACTATTTAGTTATTCATAATTAGCATAATGTAGTTTTTAGCACAGTTTCTTGATTCCACTTTTCAATTCCTTTGACCTCACAGGAAATGACTAAGAAACATAAATACCTCTCCCTCTCTTATTGGTTAGGAGTTCATCCAAAGAATGCCCTTGGAACTTACTGCCCAAGGATGGATGCCAGAAAATCTTAGATTCTTGTTTGTTTCAAAACTAAAGCTACGTGCCCAGCACACTGAGAGTTTATGGGAGAAAAGGAGGGAGGGAGAGGAGGAAGGAGGGAGGGAGGGAGGGAGAGAGAGAGAGAGAGATAGAGAGAGAGAGAGAGAGACAGAGACAGAGACAGAGACAGAGAGACACAGAGAGACAGACAGAGGTGGACTTACAGAGACAGACGGACAGAGACAGAGAAATAAAGAGAGAGAGAGAGAGATAAAGAGAGAGAGAAACAGAGAAACAGAGAGAGACATTTTTATACAGAGGTATCTGTATAAGACAGACAGAGAAAAAAAGAGATTGTTAGAGATAGCCTCAAGAGAGACAGAGAGAGAGACAGAGAAAGACAGAGAGACAAAAGGTGATAGAGAGAAAATTATACTTTCTAAATACTCAATTACTCAGTTTATTGTCTGAAAAAAATGATCTAGGTCATTATTGATTGGAGAGAAGCAAATTAAAACAACCTTGAGATCTCATTTCATACCTACCATATTGACAAAAAATGATTGAGAAAGATGGTGACACTTGGTGGAGGACAAATGAAAATTTGGAAGACTAATTTATTGTAGGTGGACTTATCCAGTCATTGTGAACTTATTCAGTCATATTGGAGAGTGATCTGGACTTATGCCCAAAGAGTTATTAATCTGCTTATACCAATTGGCCCTGCAACACTACTGTTAAGTCTGTTTTCAAGGATGTTTTCCAAAGATGATTAGGGAAAAAGGAAAAGAAACTATATGTTCTACAGTGTTTATGACAGCTCTTTGTGGTGGCAAAGAACTGAAAATTGCAGGGATTAAATAATTGGTGGATAAATAATTGGGTTCCTCTGTTAAGTGTCTGGCTCAAACTTTCAATTTTTTTGATTTTTTTCCTAGTAATACTCCTTCAGTGAATATAGTTTGCAAATCCCCTACAACTTAGAAAGTGTATGACTCAGAAGTTCAGATGACAAAATAAGAAAATAAAAATCTACCTACAGCTCATCTGCTATAGACTCCTGAACTTTCCTACTCAGCCCTGAATTTTATTGTTGGATATACATTTGAAGACTCCTTAGACCTCTGATACTCTTTAATTGTATGTCTAAAATGAGCATGTTGTCAACTTATAACCTCAATTTCCTCATCTGTAAAATGTACTGAAACTATAATCAAATATTCTGATATTTATAACCCAATATCTTGTAGGATTTAGGGCCATCTCTAATTTCAAATAGCACATTCTGAAAGTAGAACAGGATACCTCAGGAAGGGGTCACTGCCATGTCTTCAGAGGTCTTCAGGAAGAGAAAGCAGCAATAGAGTTTGCAAACCTACAGTATTTGCTTTTTCCTTCTCTGATCAATCATCAAGCATTTATTAAATGACTATTATATACTTTTGTTAAACTATGGAGCTACAAAAATTGAAACAATCTTTGCTTTCACAGAGCTTGTTCTTGGTGAGACAAATATGTGTCTGTGTGTGTGTGTGCACATACATAGCCCCAAACAAACACCCATGGGGATATACACACATAAACATGTGTATATATGTCAAATATTATGCATGTATGTGTGCCTAGCATTAAATGAATAAACAAAATAATATAGATCCTATAATATAAATTGTATATGGTTATAATATAAATATGTATATGGTTCCTAATTAAATGCTATATAAATTTCTGCTAGCATGCAAGGTCCTAGTGAGAAGAAATTTTTTTCAGTCATTGCATTTATATATCTACCACACAGCATAATGTCCAATATATAATAGTTTCTAAATACTTGAAAACTGATTATATACTTTAAAAAGTCATATTCTCTTCTAGATAACAAAAATGAAAGGGTTAATGGAAGAAAAATAAGCAATAGTTTGAGTACAGGACCCAGGTTTATTAAAAATAAATGATCCAACCTTTTAAAGAGAAAAACCACAATGAAGGCTATATTACAAAGTAATCTAGGAAATTATCAGATTATTCAGAGTAACGGTCTCCTAGCAACAGCACAAGCTAATCCTCAACAGAGATTTAAAAAAAGAAAGAAAAGAAATTGTCTCTCAATATTTTGCAGCAACTGAATCCAAGATCCAAGCTTGTCATTGGGGACAGGAAAGAGAGATAAACTGACCAGGAGCTTATGGTGGGGGTTAGGGGAGAGAGAGAGAGAGAGAGAGAGAGAGAGAGAGAGAGAGAGAGAGAGAGAGAGAGAGAGAGAGAGAGAACACAGAATTTCTACAATCTTCCCTCCACTATTACCTCCATCTGTGAATTGAGAGACAGATGTGGGGGAAGGAAATGAGACTGTCCTAATTCCTCATGACCACGCTTTCTCTATCTCAACCTGTGCATCTCTGTCTTTCTCTGTGTCTCTCTTTTCTGTTTTCCTGTCTGTCACTGTCTCTTTCTGTCTCTTTCTCTGCCTCTTTCTGGATGATTCTTTGTCTCTATCCCTGGATCTCTGTCTCTATGTCTCTCTCTCTGGTTCTATCTCTCTCTCTGATAGTCTCTGTCTCTTTCTCTGTCTCTCTCTCTCTCTGTCTCTATTTCTCTGTTTCTTTTTCTCTGTATCTCTATTTCTATCTCTTTCTCTCTGTGTCTCTGTCTCTACCTCTCTCTCTCTCTCTCTCTCTCTCTCTATATATATATATATATATATATATATGTGTGTGTGTGTGTGTGTGTGTGTGTGTCTCTCTCTCTCTCTCTCTCTCTCTCTCTCTATCTATCTATCTATCTCACACTCTCTCTCTCTCTCTCCTATTTCTCCCTGTTTCCTTCCCTGTCTGTTCCATACCCACTGGTCCACGTACACCTCCAACACATAGTGCATATTTCCCATATGAAACCAAACAAATAACATAACCTTTGAGTGCTCATGGGAACTCACTAGGAATTTATATTGTAGAAAAAGTACCAATCTGCATTTTTAGAGAGATTAAGTGTTCATATCTGGGAGTTCCCCACACTATGAAATTGCAGTTCTGGTCTAATCACCATCCTTATATTTGTTAATTTATTGATTGTATTCATTTTTTAAAAAATATTTTTATTTATTTACAGATTTTTCTGTTAGAACAGAAGCTTTGCATTCAGGGACATTTTCACTTTGGATTTCACATATTTAGAGCTTCCCTTGCAGTAGTTGGAACTGAATAAATGTTTGATTATGACTTGGGAGAAATTAGGGAACAGAGGAGAGTTGGCCAACTTAAGAAATAAAGCAAGAGGGGTGGCTAGGTGGCACAGTGGATAAAGCACCAGTCCTGGAGTCAGGAGTACCTGGGTTCAAATCCAGTCTCAGACACTTAATAATTACTTAGCTGTGTGGCCTTGGGCAAGCCACTTAACCCAATTTGCCTTGCAAAATCCTAAAAAAAAGAATAAAAAAAGAAATAAAGCAAGACACATCAAGGGGTCACATTGCTTTAATGTGGTGGGTCTAGATTCTGGAGAATTCTGAGTTCAAATCTATCTCCATTATTTACTAGCTGGGTGACCTTGAGCAAATCACCTAAGTTTTTTCTTCCTCAGTTTTCTCATTTGTGGATGAGGATAGACATACATGACAATAATAGTAGTAGCACCTACATCCCAAGAGTATTGTGAAAAATATGAATGATTTTTGTAGTGTTATCTCTATTATCAGCATTATTACTATTATTGTTTCTCACTTCATGTCCACTATAGTTCTGTATTGCTGCCTACATTCAAACATTCAAAAGGACAAAGAATTGCTCTTCTCCTGGACTGATACCTCTCACCCTCTCTCCAATAAATAGTGTGAATAGTGGGGATAGAACTAAGAATGAAGAAAATTTTGAATTTAAATCCCACCTCAAGTAATTTATAACTGTGTGCTCCTCCTGGACAGGGCTGTTAAACTTCTAAGCTTTAGTTTCTGTATCTTTAAAATGAGAATAATTATAAAAGCACCTGCTCCACAGTACTATTGTGAGGTTCAAGATAGATAATCAATTAATCAATCAATATTTATTAAGTGCCTACTATGGATCAGAGACTATGATGAGTATTGAGAAGAAAAAAAAGAGGCAAAAGACCATCCTTCAGGGAGCTTACAATCTAATAGGGGAAATAACTTGCAAATCAACAAAGCAAGTTATATATATGGGATAAACAATCGTTTTTCAGAGTGAAAGCCCTTGAATTCAGAGAGACTGGAGAAGATTTCCTGGTGAAGATAATATTTTAGTTAGGATTTAAAGGAAACTGGAAGGAGAGGAGAAAAAAGAAAGTTACATGACAATTGTGTTGTATAGCTGAAAGAAATAGCAAGTTGTACATAATGGATCTGCAGTTTCTGGTACAATAATTTGTTTAAAAATTATATTTATTATATAAATGCTTTAATTTTTTAAATTTGAAGAAAATATTTTTTTAAAAAATTCAATAATAAAAAAATAAAATGAGAATGATAATCCCCATAAAACACTCAAAAATAATTATAAAGGAAATTAGGGAGGACAGTAGTCAAGAATTGAGGAAATAGAGCATTTCAAGCATGGAAGATAGAAAAAATGCCAAGAGGAAATAATGGAATGTCTTCTTCATAGAAAAGGCCAGAGACCAGTGTCATAGGATTTAAGGCTTTATTTGGAGAAATAAGTTATAAGAAGACTGGAAACATAGAAAGGAACTGGATTATGAAAGGATTTAAATGCTAGTTGGAATGTTTTGTATTTTTATCCTGGAAGTAATAGTATAAAAGTAGAGTTTATTG
Source organism: Macrotis lagotis (assembly GCF_037893015.1). Lineage (NCBI taxonomy): Eukaryota > Metazoa > Chordata > Mammalia > Peramelemorphia > Peramelidae > Macrotis > Macrotis lagotis. Next base: position 665,025,033 of record NC_133666.1, read on the forward strand.
GGTAGGAAGATGACATGAATGGATGAATGGATAATGGGTTGGAGGGGAGAGAGATTTGAGGCAGGCAGATCCATCAGTAGATTATTGCAATAATCAAGGTTTGAATTGATGAGTGGTGATAGTATCTGAGGAGAAAAAGGGGGTGGCACATATTAGGAGATGTTGCAAAGGGGAAATCCAATCTACCATAGCAATATTTAGATATGAAGGGTAAGAGATTATGAAGTCAGGATGACTCTTAGGTTACAAGTCAGAGATGTAGCCATCTACAGTAAGTGGGAAGGGAGAAGGAGGAGGTTTTAGGGAGAACGATAATGAATTCCAATTTGAACATATTGAATTTAAAATGTCTACTGAACATCAAGTTCAAGGCATCTGAGAAACACTTGGGGTTGAGAGATTAGAGATCATCAGAGAAAATTCGACTAAAAGTAAATTTAAAAATCATTATCACAGAGGTGATAATGAAATCCATGTGAGTTGATAAGATTATTAACTGAATTAGGGTAGAGGGAAAAGAAAAGTCATAGGACTGAACCCTGAGAGAAGCCTAAAATCCCACAAAGGAGACAGAAAGAATGCTTGCATGCTTTTCAAGCCAATTATTATTTATATGAGAGCTGTCCATTCTCTAAATTTCATCTCCTTAAACTGTTTCTTGCAGTCCTAATAACCTGTGAGATTACTCTGGTCACATTGATTTCCCAAGCTTCTCTCTCTCTCTCCTCAGTTTTCTTGCTACACATTGTTTAGACTAAACATTTTAGAAGTAAATCAGAGATTGCCACATGCAACTTGTTACCTTTCATGTTTACACATCTAACTGCCATAGCCAAAATCAAAGAATTATAGGTTGTTAAGCTGGAACAGACCCTAGAGATCATTTGCCCCAGTTTCTCATTCTGTAATTTAAAAAACTGAGGGGCAGAGTAATTAAACTAGACCATTTTGAAGACATGGAATCTGCCTCATAATTACCTTAATAACTTAATTTTACTTTTTTAAGGAAAGAAAATATACCTCCTTTCCCTCTCACTTTCCACTTTGCTCACCATCAAAAAGACATAGGTTGAAAACTTTGCCACAAATATGCAAAGTAGAGCAAATTAAATTACTGCATATATATGTGTATATATATATATATATTTATGTGTGTGCGTGTGTGTGTATTTATGTGTGTATATAATGTGTTTATATCTATGTATTCTTTATATATCAAAGATATATACATATATTTATTTGTGTATATATATATATTTATGTGTATATATACATCAGTATGTATAAATTCTTTATATATATATTTATATCAAAGATATTAATGCCAAAATATGCATATATATATAAACATTCATATAGGTATCCGTGTGTGTGTGTGTGTGTGTGTGTGTGTGTGTGTGTGTGTTTCAATCTATACTCCAAGTCCCTACACTCTATCAGGAGAGAAGTAGCATGCTTCATTATGAATCCTTATGAGTTGTAAATGCTGTTGATCAGTTTTATAAGACAGAAGTTGGTGAAAGATGAAGATTTGCTCAGTACCAGAACTCCGAGTTTGATAAAATCAATTTCTCTCCACCCCTCTTCTTCTTCCCTTATATAGAATGAAATAAGTTTTAATTATTTTTTTCTTTTAAATCCATCTTTGAGATACACTCTCCATAGTTAGAGTTTATTTTATTTAATGCTAATCCCTCCCTTAATAGACCTCACTTTTTAAGCTGCCCTTTTCTTTATTCCTTCCCTCTATTTCACTGTTGAGTAAACATATATTTCTTTTTTTTATTTTAGGGGGTTTTTTTGCAAGGCTAATGGGGTTAAGTGGCTTGCCCAAGGCCACACAGCTAGGTCATTATTAAGTGTCTGAGACCGGATTTGAACCCAGGTACTCCTGGCTCCAGGGCCTGTGCTTTTTCCACTATGTCACCTAGTCGCCCCCGCATATATTTCTGAAAACTATTGTATTTATGTTTGTTCTTCCCTCCTTTGACTTATTCATATAAAAATGAGGTTCACTTTCTCCTTCTTTATGGGGATAGTCTTCTACTTGTAACCTAAATAATATGAGATAACTCCCCAATTTCCTCTATTCCTCTAATATATGTCTTTCTTCTTTTAAAATGCTACTAATTTTCTTTTTTCCCTCATTCACATCTTTGGAAATGCTCCTCTTTTTTTTTTTTTAAAGATCCTTGCTCCTAGGCTTTCTGTCTAATTAGATTTTGTCTAATCTAACTGGAGTATTGCTATGGATGAAATTCATGTATCATCTTCCCATATTAGTAGTCATTTGTGTTAAGTGCTTTATGTTTGTTCCATTGTATTTTCCTTTTAATGTTCCTCTTATCTCCTGTATTTTATTTGTCTTCAAGTCTGAACAATATAACTATGGTTTTGACTCTGATTAGAATGCCAGTAGACTAATGCAAGATTCAGTTGCCATCATTCAGCTAGAAAATCTCTGCAGTTTAAGTGTGTCAGAACTGTGATCTTTTTTTTTTTTTTAATTTGGTCTGAGATTCATGCTTTGGTTATTTCATTGTAAACTTCAATTTGGGCTAGACCCCACCACACTATTGAAGTCAGAGCCTCATAGCTTGTGCTTACTTCTCTGTATAGGATCCTTGTTCAGTACATAGTCTAGATCTTTCTATTACTTCTTGCCCTAGATAACTATCCCTGAAGAGAAGTACTTTCCAAAATGGATCTATGATCCAGCACTGCCTTGGCTGGTCCTGCCTTATAATTCTTTGTATTGTAATAATGCTTTATATTTCCATAGTCTTTGATAACCTAGAGACTTTCATTTTTGACCATATATCCTCCAATGCCAGGCACATAATAGACACTTAATAAATGCCTATTTATTGATTGCTTGATTTGTGCTCAGAGGATTTAAATTCAAATCTAACATCTACTTATGATTTCTTTGACCTTGGGCAACTTCTCTGGGCCTCAGTTTCCTGGATAATCTCTAAAGGCTATTGCAGATCAAAATATGCTAAACTTTGTCCTCATTTGAGCCTTTCAACCCCATAACTCTGTCAAGGCTGTGTTGATGGTTCTTTACAAAAGAAAAAAAATTGAGACCCAAGAAATAGAGGCATTATCCTTCAATGACATGCTGTTAGCACATGAAAGAGCCTAGTAGACTAGATATCAGTTTTTTCTGACACCGTCAGGTTTTCTACCTTAGCCTATGTTCCAACACACCTGTGGCATATAGAAAGTATATAACACACATATAAGGTACATAATTTTTCTTGATTTGTTCAGTTGTTTCAAAAGTGTCTGACTCTTCATGACACAATTTAGGATTTTCTTGGTAAAAATACTATACTTGGCAGAAAAACAAGACTATTTTGGTCCATATATACTCCAAGAACTTCAGGAACTCTGGAGTAAAGCTGTAATTTGAGTGAAGCCTAGATGAGAAAGGAGGTGGACCAGTCATATAGTAAGAATGAACAGAACTGATGGATGGCCCATGTATCCCATTAGTATCCATGAAGTAATGATAATGATAACTAGAATTTATATAACACTTTCAGGTTTATGAAATACCCTACAAAATACTATCTCATTTGATCTTCTCAATACTAGGAGATAGCTATTATTATTACCCCCATTTTATATAGGAGGAAACTAAGTCAGACAGGTTAAGTGATTTGCCCAGAATCATAAGACTAATAAGCATCTGAAGTTCAATTTGAACTTAGGTCTCCATGATTATAGGTCCAGTGTTCTATTCACTGTTCCAACTAGCCAGCTAGGTAGACATAGGAATGGAAAGCATTGCAGGGATAGGAGGCAACCTGTGTTAAGGCAAGGAGATGTGAGATGGAATGACTTGGCAAAGAAAAATTACGTTGGTTGTTGATAAGATTAGATTCTAAGAAAAAATAAGTTCCTTGAAGCAAGAGTTGTTTATTTTATCTTTTAAACCCCAGGACTTAATACAGTCTCTTATACATAATGGGAAACTTTTAGAAAACCACTTAATTTTATTGGACTTCATTCAGTTTCTTCACCTGTAAAATGAAAGAGGTGGCTTCTGAGGTCCCTTCCAGCTCTAGATGTTGGATTTTATCATGTTCAGTGTTTGTTGGCTTAATAAGAAAAGGGTTCTTTGATCATATTTCCCCAAAGCAAGCTTAGGTCCCAGCTCAGACTGGATTGATAGCATGCCATCATCTACAGCATTAATAGCCACTGAACTGTAACATTTCACAGTCATTTATCAAGGCTGGCAACTGGGGCTTGATGGTGATTAATTAACCAAACCCCTTGGATAAGAGGAAAGATGTACTTGTAGCTTATCTTAGTCTTCATCTTCTCTCTAGACACAAGGGCAACTGCACTTCTGACTCTGCAGAGGATGCAGGTGTGTCATTTCATTTCTTAGTCAACATATACATAATAAACTGATAAAAAGAATCTTTGAATGTGATAGAACAGCAAAGAGGCCAGTGTCACTAGGTATAAGGAGAACATTCTGGGGACTAAGGGGAAAAAAGTTCAGAGAAGAAGGGGGGTACTAAGTTATGATGAACATTAAAAGAAAAGGTTTTGTTATTGATTCATGAGCCAATAGGAAGTCACTGTAGCTTATTGAGTAAGGAAGATATAGTCAGACATGTGCTATAGGAAAATCAGTGGCTAAATGGAGAATGAATTGGGGTGGGGAGAGAGTTGAGGCAGACCGACTTAACATCAGGCTATTGCAATGGTCCAGTTATGAGATCATGAGGGCCTGTGCTAGAGTAGAGTTAATTAAAGAAATTGAGAGAACTTGGCAGGAGATTAGATATGGGGATCAAAGTAAGTGAGATTTGAGGTTGACATCTAGGATGCAAATTTGATGGACTTGGAGGACAATGGACTCTAGAATAAATAATAAAGGTAAGATAATGGGAGGATTTAGAGGGGAAACATAATTAGATTGGTTTTTGAATACATTGAGTTAAAAAATGCCTAGAGTATATCCTATTCAAGATATCTGAAAGACAGTTGGAGACATGAGATTAGAGGTCATCATGGATGACTGGGCAGGAAAAATAGTTTTGAGAATACTCCCTATATAGATAGCAGTTACATCTCTGAGAGCTGATGAGATCACCAAGTGAAGTAGTACAGAGGGAGATAAGAAGAGAGCCCCAGGAGAAAATCATTTGATAGATTAGAGATGAACCAGGACATAGTGGTATCTTTATTATCAATGTGTACCTCCCTGTAAAGTTCAATGCCAAGGTAAATGAATTTATCCACAGTATTCCAAACTTTTGCATTCCATATATTGATGTTGTGGTGCTGGCTGATGGAACACCTGTATTTTCGTGGTGTTATTTGTTAAACCAAAATTAGCAAAAGCAGCAGAGAACTGATGCATACTTTGTTACACCTCAGCCTCAGAGGCTGCATTGAGTGCTTCTGCTAAAAAAATTCATGCATCAACACTCCCTCCACTTTGGTCTTGGTTTGTAGCCTTTTCAAGTTGAAGAATTCACCATCAATGTGGTACTTGATTCTGATGATGTATTCATCTTTAGTGAAGGCATAGCTAAAAACATGCTAAAAAAAGTAGTGATGACTGGGAAATTTTGAGAGGAATATCCACTATCCAGAATCCTGGTAGGCATGCTGTCATGACACTGACATACAATATTGATGAACTTCTCCAAGCAACCAAATTTTGATAAAATTTTCTATAAACCCTCATGGCTAAGAGTTTCAAAGATTTTAGTCAGATCGACAAACATTGTATATGGACCTTTGTTCTGTTCATGATATTTTTCTTGGAGTGATCAGGGATCAAACACTGTATCAACTGTTCCTCAAACTTTCTGAAGTCACACTGGCTTTCAGGTAGGTAACCATCTTCTAGGTGAAGAAGCACCATATTAAGGAGAACACTGGCAAGAATCTTGTCAGCAATTACAAAGAGAAAAACAACCCTGACATTGTTGGAGTAAGATTTGTTAAGAGAAGTCAGAGAGATGAAATGTCAATAAATTTTGGTAGGATAAGGGAATTTCAGAATTCTTGAACATGGAGATAGTACATTTATGGGTCAAGGGTATAATGATCTTTGTGAGTGATTTAAATGTGGTGGAAATACAGGTTATGGGAAAAGATTAAGAAATTGAATTCCTAGAATATTCAAGATAGTGTATATGTATATTGAGGTCCCTTAGGATGAAGACAAGAGTTGGCAGGGAGAGAAAAATGGTGAGCCATGTGGTTGGGTTATTGTCTTTTGTTCTTAATGAATACCAAAATGACACCACTGTGTTAAAGTCAAGAGTCTGTCTGAATTTGACTGATTGAAGCATGGAATACTTTACCACAGATCCCTGATACAAATAGCCCATGTGAAAATTTGAGGAAGATTCTCTAAATCTGCATATTTCATGGTTATTTGTTGTATTTCAATCCTTCTTTCTTTCATAGACATATGCTGTATGAAACAGTCCTTTCCCAGAAAGTCCCAAGTCACACAATCAGTTCCAATACTGAAGGATTTCCCTGGCAATCAAATTTTGATATAATTTCCCATAAACCCTCATGACTGACAGTATCAAAGACCTTGATCAAATCCATAAATGTTATGTACAGATCTCCTCTGCTTCTGGAATTTCTCCTAGATGTGTTGCATGGTAAATACCGTACTGACCATTCTTCAACCCTTTCTGATGTCACATAGCTCTCAGGTGGATGACCATCCCCCAGATGAAGGATCATTCTACTAAGGAGGATTCTGGTAGAAATTTTGTCAGCAGGGGTGGAGTCAAGATGATGGCAGCATATCCCAGGAACTCTCTTCCAAAAGATCCCCAAGATCTTAAAATTATGACTCGAGAGACAGAACCCACAGAAAGGTCCAGTAAGACAATTCTGTATCCCAAGGTAACCTGGAAGATCATAGGAAGGCTCTGTTGCATGGAGTTGGAGGGGGTAGTAGCATAACCAGGATCACTGGGCAGGAGTGAGAAACTCCAGCCTTCTAGGAGCAGCCTATGGGTGCCTAATTTCCTGGGAGTGCTGGTTTGTGGCAAGAGAGCCAGTTTCCTGACCTGCCAGCCCAGGGAACACCAGGCATAACTTGGAAGATCAGCTGGAAAACCTATGCCATGCAGAGCCCAGGCCAGCATGGTCCTCAGTGAATTCAAAGCCCTCAAGGCAGCCCAGATCCCAGGAAATGGAAGTAGGGCCACAGAGCTGCCCAGTGGAGAGCTGTCAGGAAGCTGCTCTCAGACCACTCAGGCAGTGGAAAGTAAGGGGGGGGGGACTTTCAAGGTCCCTCCTCTGTCCCTGGGACAGGACTCTGGTGCTTTGTCCAGGATATTCAGATCCTGGTCACAGTCTGGGCCCCCATACTACCATAGTGGAGCAGGGAACCTCCTCACAGCCCCAGGACAGAGGGGACAAGCAGGAGAGTAGTCAGAACCTCTCATAAGACCATGAAGGAATGGAGTTCCTTGCGGGGGTGTTCCAATAACATTCTAAAGCACCTCAGAACCAGGGGTGGGGAAATGAGTAAACAGAAAAAAGTACTTAACCATAGACAATTACTTTGGTCCCATGGAGGATAAAGACACACACTCAGAAGATGACAAAGTCCAAGTTTCTGAATCCAAAGCCTCCAAGAAAAATAGGAGTTGGGCTCAAACTATGGCAGAGCTCAAAAAGGATTTTGAAAATCAAGTTAGGGAAGTAGTGGGAAAAATTGGAAAGAGAAATGAGAGTGATGCAGTAAAAACATGAAAACCAAGTAAGCAGCTTAGTCAAGGAGATCCCCCCCAAAAAAAGGCTGAAGAAAACAATATGTAAAAACAAGTTTAGGTCAAAATGAAAAAGTAGTCCAAAAAGTCCAAAAAGAAGAATGTGTTAAAAAGCAGAACTGGACAGATGGAAAAGGAGATAAGAGAACTCTCTGAAGAAAAAGAAAACTCCTTCAAATGTAGAATGGAGCTAAAGGAAGCTGATGACTTTGTGAGGAATCAAGAAAGAATGAAACAATATCAAAAGAATGAAAAAATAGACAAAAAATCATGAAATATCTCGTTAGAAATATAACTGACCCAAAGATCCAGGAAAGACAATTTACAGATTTTGGGGCTCCTGAAAGTCTTGATCAGGAAAAGAGCCTAGACTTCATTTTTAAAGAATTTCTACAGGAAAATTTCCCTGATATCCAAGAAGCAAAGAGTAAAATAGAAATTGAGAGAATTCAACATTCTCCTCCTGAAAGAGATCCCCCCAAAAAATAACCCCCAAGAATATTATAGCCAAATCCTGTCACAAGTCAAAGAGAAAACATTACAATCAGCCAGAATGAAGCAATTCAAATATCATGGAACTACAATCAGGATTACACAGGACTTAGCAGCACCCACATTAAGGGTTCATAGTGCTTGGAATATTCCAGAAGGCAACCAAGAATAAACTGCCTAGCAAAACTGGACATCCTCTTCCAGGGGAAAAGATGGACTTTACATGAAACAGGGGAATTTCAAATGCTCCTGTTGAAATGTGCAGAGTTGAACAGAAAGTTTGATCTTAAAGTATAGGAATCATGTGAAACCTAGAGGTGGTGAACAGGAAGGGTAAATTATGAAGGTTTTAATGATGCTGAATTGCATGTATTCCTACATGGGAAGAAGATACTGATAACTCATATGAATCTTCTCACTTATTAGAGGAGTTAGAAGGTGCATATATAGACAAGACATATATATATAAAGAAGGCAAAGGAGGGAGATGAATTTTAAGGTGGTATATATTGTAAAAATGGAGTTAATGGGTGAAAAAGGAATATAATGGGAGAAAGGGAAAGGAGAGGTAGAATGCACTAAGATATCTCATGTAAAAGAGTCATGAGAAAGCTTTTTCAATGGAGTGGAAGGGGGAAGGTAAGGGGGAATGTGGGAGCCTTTATTCTCTTTGGAAATGGCTCAGAGAGGAAACAAGACACATACTTAATAGGGTATAGAAATCTAGAAGAAAAAGGAAACGAAAAGGATGGGATAAAAGGGACAGGGGGAGTTGAGGGGGAAATATAGATGACAGAGGAGAGGTTAGATCATGAGAGAAGATAGTCAAGCACACGCTTTGTTTTTGTTTTTCTTTTTACTTTTTCGAAGTGGCAGGATTGGGTGGCCTGTTCGGAACCATGTGACTGGGTGGTTGCTGGGTCTCTAGGGTGGGATATAGACTTGAGGCCTCTTGGCCCCAGTGCTGGTGCTCTGTCCACTGTGCCACTAGAGTGAAAGGAGAGAGAAAACTTAATAAATGGAAGTGGAGAGGAATGGATGGAGGGAATTGCAATCATCAATAGCAATTGTGGAAAAATATGGAAGTAACTTCTCTGATAGATTTATGATAAAGAATGTGATCCACCCCAGAGACTGAGCTAATAGTATCTGAACACAGACTGAAACTTATTTTTTTCTTTCTTTCATTTTATTTCTCTTGAAGATTTTTTTTTTTATTTTTGTGGAGGGGAGAGGGGATTATGTTTACTTTTACAACAAGACTATTTTAGTAATGTGTAAATAAATAAAAATGTAAATTAAAAAATAAAATAATAAATTACATTGAACCCCCCCAAAAATAGTATCTTATCAGCAATGACTAAGAGAGAGATCCCCCACCCTTTTGAGTCTAGGATGATCTATTTTTTTTACATTAATAGAGATGGACAAAAAAGGCATCTTTGAACTTTTGAGGGACAACTTAGTCTTGCCAAATAACCGGGAAAATTTCTGTCAGCTTCTGTATGATCAGTGGACTCCACATATGCACCTAGTAAATCTCAACTGAGATAGAATTAGCACATTGAATACAAAATCTTTTCTTTTGTTGGAAATTTGACTAAAGAGGGGTTGACTTCAGTCTAAGATAAATGGTTAATGGCTTCAGCATTGGTTGATGATAGTCCCAATGGCCTATAAGCAATAGGTCCTGGATTTTATTGGGTGGGAAATATGAGTATGAATCCCCAAGAAGGTGAGGTCATTGAGTCATGATGATAGGTAGAGAACCTGAAAGTGGCCATGGAGAAGGAGTAATCCAACATCTCCACCTTAACCAATGAATCAAAGGGAATAAGTGAACACACTGAGCACATTTCCTTTACTGGAAAGGGTGGTCAGAAAGGTTGTTTTTATCACCAGGTTTCAGTGAAAACTAGTAGATGTAAGGAACAGGAGAGGAAAAGATTTGTAATAAAGGGATGTGTTCCCTATACAACAGGTAATACAGAGGGCACAGTGAAAGGTGAATGTAATGTATGATGGAAATTTAAGTTGGTATGATTAAGGAGGGTGTATTATGTTGTAATGGGTACTGTAAAGGGGGATTAGATCATAAAATCACCTATTTTATCTTGACACTGAGGTAGAATGACTGATATCACTCATGTACATGCTCAGGGAATAGAACTATGATAGATTACTAGGGTAAAATCTCCATTAAGATTGTGTTCTGAATTCATGCTACTCAAATTTTTTCCCTTTCTTTGTGAACAAGAAATACAGTTACTTTTTATTCCCCTTTCAATAAATAGAATTTTTTAGGGTACCACAAGTTCTAGTGTCTCATTATCCCCACTTAAGGGTCTCATGTTCTTCATCCAAAAAAAGCAGAAGTTAGACTTGGTTCTTGGCAGCCTCAGATTCATTATTCTGTTGTATTAAGAATGATATGTCTAAAAATTCCTGAGCTATAGCAGCACATATTTTCAAAATAATAGATTCATAGCATCACAACCTTAGAACTAGAAGAGACATCAAAGACCACCTAGTTTAAACTTTTCATTTTACAAATGAGAACTGAGGCACACACAGTTTAAGTGACTCACCAATTGTTATATAGATAGTAAGTGGAAGAAACAGGATTTGGAGCCAAGTCTCATATTTGAACTCTCCATTCTCATTGTTTTTCTTTACAGGTAGGACAGAGAGTTAAAAATTCCCCAAGTTACTTTATTGTATATGTTTGTTCTTAAAATTTCTCAAAAACCAGTTTACTCCATCACACCATGTGTTGGTTGAAAATCACCTATCCTGAATCCTGCAAAGTCCTGCAGTCACTTTCTGGACTTAGTGACAGACTCATCAAATGATTTAACACCTTAGCAGGTTAACCAATGAAACTTCCAAGGTTAAGTGGTATTTTCTGTTGATTAACTAGTACTATGTCATCTCCCCTTTCTTGTTGACCTCATGCATCTTTTATAAGCTGACTTTCTCAGAATGTTCCTTTCTTACTGACTTTGAAAATATCTTAGGTTTCTTCCTTTACATTAAAAGATCTAGAATAATTCACTTTTTCCCCTAGATTGGCAGGAAAATGAAAGAGAAATTAGCAATCACTTGTGACTTGCAGAGGTCTGACAGAACCAGGTGCTACACTAAAATCAGATTAGCTTTCATTCTGGCTGTCATGTTACTTTTTTAAGAAATGTATTGATCTTTTAATCAACAAAAAACTCTGGGCTTTGTTCAAAAAATATTATCTAGCCATATTTCCTGTATGCATGTGAACTCATATAGATTCGTATATTTATACTATAAATGCACATATGCATATAAATACATAATACATATTTTTATATTCATCCAAATTTATGTTCTATCTTATTATATTCAGTTCACTAGCCTAGACTGTAAGGATCTTATTGAATCCTGTCTTTCTCTTCTAGGGTATTAGCTGTCCTTTCCAGTTTCATGCCATCAGCAGATTTGATAAGCATGACAATTTTGCCTTCATCCAAGTCACTGATAAATCTGCCAAACTGAGCAAGCCTCTGTGTAAAGAAATACTATGCCCTATATCTATCATTATAGCATAGATAACTAATGTTTGTAGAATTAAAATGCTTTGTGTTAATCCTGTTAACAAGAATTGATTTGTTTTTAAAGAACCTTTAAATTTGTATCTATTTGAGCCTCTGTGTTGCAGTCACAGAATCCTTCCTGTCTCTCAGGGAGCAGTGATCAACTCCATCTTAAATAAAGAAAACCCAACCACTGACCTGAATATTAGAAGATAAGGGCAAATGTAAATCTTACACTTAAGTATAAAAATACAACTTCAAATTTAGAAGATAAATAGTAATTCTAAAAAAAATCTAGATATTTGAGCTAGAAGTACTATTGTATTGTTGTTATTGTTGAATGGTTTTTCAATCATGTGTCATTCTCCATGACTGCATTTGGGGTTTCTTTGTAATGATGCTGTACTGGTTCATGAGGGAACAGACAAACACGCTTAGGTGACATATCTGAGGTCAGATTTGACACAGGAATATTCATCTTCCTTCAGCACTCTGATTGGGCAACCCTCCCTCCCCCCAAAAGAGGCTAATATTTTTTTGGACTGTATTAAGAATATCAAAGTTTCTTAAAATAAAGAGATGACATTGCCAATACACTCTGCCCTCATCTGGAATTTGGTTTGATGTGGGGCAGTCATGGTTAAGAAGAAAAATTGTTAATTTGTAGAGTATCAAGGGGAAGGATCTTGAATACATATTCTATGAGAATAAGATGAAGGAACTCTGTATGTTTAGTGTGGAGGAAGGAAGGTTAGGGTCAGTTGGAGGAGAGAAAGAGATTGCTAGCTTCAAGTATTTGAAAGGCTATATAAGATATTTAATAAGTTATATTAATGTAGTGCCAGTCACTGTACCAAATTCTTCCCATTTTTTTGATTCATTTGATGCTCACAACAACCCTGGGAGGCTATTTTTACTCCAATTTTCCAAATGAGAAAAGTGAAACAAACAGAGGGTAAGTGCCTTGTCTAGGGTAACGTGGGTATTAAATATCTGAGATACAATTGAATCCTGATCCTCTTGACTCTGGCACCATCACCTATCTGCATGAATGCATGAATTAAATTTGGTCACTTTGTTCCCAGCAGGTAGAACCAGGAATAATGTGTAACACTTACAAAATGGGTAAAGCAAATTTGTAGTAAGGGAAAAATCTTTTTAGCAATTAGAGCTATTGTAAAAGGAACTATGATTGACTTCTCTTAATCCTATAGCTCATAGAAACCTAAGAAATATGAGACTAGAGTATGGTACCTCCAGAAGTTTGGTATCTCTTCTTATATTTCTCCAAATAGAGTCTGCGTGACGATTTGTCATAGGTATTATAGTGGTTATTCCTTACATTGATAGATTGAGTAGAGCATCACTGAGGTGATTTCCAACCACTTAAAATCTGTGATTCTATGATTCTGCAATCTTATACACTATAACCAGATTTCTTCTTGGCTATTCTTATGCTACTTATACTATCCTTGCACTTCCATTATTTATACACATTTTTCTTCTCAATCCTTCACAATTAGAATAGAAGTTCATTGAAAACAAGTTAGTGGGGAGTCAATATGACAAAATAGTAGGAAAAAGCATACCCCATCCCACCCAGGCATGACACCTCTAAATAGAATGAAATAGAAATAAAAATGGGAATAGAATTAGAAATAGAAAATGCACCATACTGAATCCTAATTGGGAGATCCAAGAACAAATACCATTAATTACTTTTTTCTAGCCCAGGTCAATATAGTGACAAAAAGCTCTGTGGACATTGCAGAAAGGAGACTACCTAGGAAGGGTATTTATATAACTCCATCACAGGAAAGATTGTGTACAAGGTCAAGAAGCTATAGATCCAACAAATATTGGTGCACTCTTGTGCAGGGAGTAGAAACAGGTACCAACTGGCAGTTCTGTTTGTCTCTATACAGTTGCAGAGGTATCTAATGTTGACTAAGAAGAGGATTTGTGCCTGCGGGTGGCATTTCAGGACAAGGAGCAGTCACAAGTCCTCAGGTCTGTGTAAAGTTCAGAAGCAAACATAACATAAGATGCATGGTTCTGATACCAGGAGGTGAGCAAGATCTCCATTCCAGCTGTTATCCCTGTGACAATCCTGCAATAGAATATCTGGAGCAGGACCTATAGCCCAAAGGTAAACCTGCATTTCTGAATATGTAAAGCTATCCATTTGACTCAGACCTGTGCTTAGGTGAGGAACCCCCTAGAACTCAGACAGGAGGGCAAAATTAAGCATTTACCTAAATTGCAATATTTGAGGAGCACCAAAAAGTTTGCAGATCTCCAACCTGTTCTGACTCTTAGATCCTAGAAAAATAAAATACTCAATACCCTCAAAGAAGCAGTAGCAAGAACAATCCAGATTTTATCCTTATCAACTGAACAGATATCAGTCCCTGTGTATACTGTTCTAATTTAGTTTACTTTAATTCATACAAGTCTATACAGGTTCCTCTACAAACTCCAAATGTACAGAATGAAATTAGTAGAAACAAGAGAACAGTATATACAATGTCAGCTGAGATATGTTTGTGTACATAAATATATGGGGAATCATATTCCTAAAAGATAAAGAAAACATAAATATATATATATATATATATATATATATTCCTAGAATACAAATATGTAGAAATATTGATAAATAAATACACAGATATATAGATATCTACCCTATATTTCAAGAGATAGTAATACAGATAGAGACAGAGAGATTTTTTCATGAGGACTAGGGCAGCAGATAGAAGACCTATCCTAGAATCAGGTAGACCACAGTTCGAATTCAGCCTCAGACACTTATTAGTTGTATAACACAGAGCAAGCCCTGTTTGCCTCAGTTTCCTTAACTATAAAATTAGAGAGGGAAATGATAAACCACTTAAGTCTCTTTGCTAAGAAAACCCTAAATGCAGTCATGAAGATATGACATAACTGAAATAACTGAATAACAACAGCATCCATGAAGAAATGTGACTATTGCTGAATCTTGGGGTGGGGGTGAGGGAGAAAGGACTGCTATGATTTCAATGTTATTTTCTACAATTGATCATCTACTATGTACAAGGTACTGTGATAGTTGTTAAAATAAAAAGTAAAAAATAGTCTCTGCCCTCAATGAGTTTATATGTTGTTTGAATGCAGGATATACATAAATTTGTTTTCTGAAAACCATTATGAGTTTTCTCTTAAATATATAGGGTATTTATATTCTTTTTTTTAATTGAAAAATGAGTCATATCTCATTTTTACCTCAATAGTAAAAATATTTCTTATTTGGAGTAATGTGATCCGCTTAATATAAACTCACATGTCACAGTAAGATCTCCATGTTAATCTCCATTAGACAAAATTCCCTCTTTGAAATTCAGGGCAAAGAGCATATGGAAATTACTACCACAACAGAAATAGACAAGAGGTCAGGAATTCTAAAAAATCAGCTCTATGGAATACTGAAATGTCTCATTATGAGTAATTTCAAGTCAGGTCGTAATATAATTGAATTTCAATTATCTTTTTCTGCTTTGAAGGACCAAGTTACTTTAAAAGTATGAAACTCAAATGTAAGAATTAGTAAAATACAATGACCAGGCTGCTTGTCATCTTCTAGTAATTCTTGGTTGTCCTGATGCTTTCAGCCAATTCTGAGAACTCTTGGGTTAAATATAGTAAATGGTGTTTATATCCTGGTTCCTTAGGCAATCTGAGACACATACTTTCATGTTCAATCATGGACTGGGCAATCAATCCATGATGCTATTTCTGTCATCCTCTGTCATTGCTCCCAATCTATCTTTGAGTTCTCTTCTTACAACCTGATTTTAGAAAGAGGTAAAGTTTTCTTAAAAAAAAAAACTAGGAGCCAAGATGGTGATTAGAAGCAATTCTCTCAGAATTCCTCTCCATACAACTTTAAACTAAGACCTTAAATCAAACTTTGGAGTGTCAGAGATAGCAAAATATACGAATGAGACTTCTATTAACCTAAGAAAAGTTAGGGGGTTGATAGATGAAGTTTGTGATTCTGGGGTATGGAGGTCTATTTAAAGTTCACATAGCTCAGTCCAGAGATGCTTGGGGACAAATGGTGAAAAACAGATTACAGAAGGCCCTAATCTGACACTTGGTACAGGTAGCACTCATTGGCAACTCTGTTTTCCATATATAGCTCTGGGGCACAGGGCAAAGAAGAGCACTTGTGGGGGGGGTCAGTCATATGCACATAGGGACCCTGGTCTTAGTTCCAAGTTAAAGAGAATACCAGTTCTTATGGTTATAGAAGAACATGGCCCTTCATGGATAAGGTGTGGTTCAGGGGATCAGTCACCATAATTCCCTTCTCAGGATCACACAACCTTAGAAGACCCAAACAATAATGTAGAAAAGTCTAAAGCTTGGGACAGCACCTTTGCATCTGCAGTAAGCAGAGTCTAACATTAACGTAAATTTCAAAGTAAAAAATAAACAAAAACCAAAAAAGATTATAAAAAGCTACTTGGATGTCAGGAGAAACTAAGACACAAATTCAGAAGACAACAGAGTAAAAACAGGTACAATTAAAGTCTCAAATAAATGTTAATTGGACCCAAACCCAATAGGAATTCCTAGAACAGTTAAAGAAAGAGTAAGGGGGGAGAGAAAAAAATCAGGAAAAGAAATGAAAGTGATGTCAAAAATATGAAAAAAAGAATTGACACGTTGGTAAAAAATATTGAAGTAAATAACACCTCAAAAAAGCGGAATTGGCTTAATGGTAAAAGAGAAATATAAAATTGGTAAAGAGAACTTTTAGCAAAAAAAACAAGATTGTCCAAATTTTTTTTAGAAGAGTTACAAAAGCTCACTGAAGAAAATAACCCCTTCAAATTTAAAATTTGGCAAGTGAAGCTAATACTTCTGTTACACATAAAGCAATAATAAGGGGAAACTCGGATAGTACAGTGGATAGAACACCAGCCCTGGAATCAGGAGGACCTGACTTCAATTCCAGACTCAGAAACTTAATAATTGCTTAGCTATATGACCTTGGGCAATCACTCTCAATCCCATTGCCTTATATAAATAAAATAATTTTTAAAAAGAAATAATAAAGTCAAAAGAATAAAAAATAATGAAAATGTGAAATATCTCATTTGAAAAATAAAAGACTTGGAGAATAGATAAATGAAAAAAATCATTTAAGAATTATTGGATTGTTTGAAATCCATAATCAAAAAGGAGTCTAGATATAATATTACAAATTAACAAAATAAAATTCCCTGATATATGAAATAGAGGGTAAAATGATTTTTTTTAAAAAAATCCACAAATCACCTCCTGAAATAGATGCCCAAATGAAAATTCCCAGAAATATTTTAATCAAATTTCAGACTTCCCAGGTCAAAGAGTTCCCAGTCAGAAAGAAACATTATATTTTTTTAAAAAATTATTTGTTTAAGCCAATGGAATTAATTGACTTGTCCAAGGTCACACAACTAGCTAATTATTAAGTGTCTGAGGGCAGATTTAAACTCAGGTCCTCCTGACTCCTGGACTGATGCTCTATTCACTGTGCCACCTAGTTGCCCCAGAAAGAAACAATTTAAATATCAAGAACCACAGAAGATTCACACAACATTTAGTTGCTTCCAAGGTTAAGGGTCAAAGAGGTTAGTTATTATATTCCAGAAGGCAACTAACTAGGATTATGACTAGGAACAACATACTCAGTAAAATTGAGTATAATCTTTCAGAGAAAAAAAAGAAAGAATATATAATAAAATAGAGAACTCAGGTATTCCTGATGAAAAGACAAAATCTAAATAAAAAATTGATACTCAAATACCAAGAAACAACAGAAGTATATTAAGGTAAGCATAATGGCATAATCTTAATTAAGTTATGAGAAGATGATATATGTAACTCCTAAGAATTTTTTTCATTATTAGAGCAGTTAAAAGGAGTTAACATAGACAGAGGGCATGGATGTGCTGTTTACATTGGAATTATCTGCAAAAAGATTGAAGAAATGAGAAAGGAATACATTTGGAGAATGCGGGAGGGGTAGGGAGAATAATGAACATTTTTTTATCACATAATGGGGACACACAAGGAAGAACTGCAGTGGAGGAGATAAAGCTGGACTGGGGAGGGGTAGAAGGTAAAGGAGTAGAGGAATAGAATACTATTGTGCTCTGGGGAATAATGAGAGGGTATTTTCAGAAAAGAAACAAAAAGGGGTGGCTAGGTGGCACAGTGGATAGAGCACCGGCCCTGGAGTCAGGAGTCCCTGAGTTCAAATCTGGCCTCAGACATATAATAATTACCTAGCTGTGTGGCCTTGGGCAAGCCACTTAACCCCATTTGCTTTGCCAAAAAAAAAAAAAAAAAAAGAAACAAAAACATGGCAGGACCTATTTGAACTGATACAAAGTGATATGAGAATTTGGGGATCCGTGTGCACAACTGCAACAGTGTTGTAATGAGGATCAACTGTGAAAGATTTTTCTATTCTGAGCAATAGAATGATCCAAGACAGTTCCAAATGACTCATGATAAAAATTAAAATGCTATCTACCTTCAGAGATAGAGCAGGAGACAAATTAATGTGCAATTTTCTCACTTTATTCTTCTTGGTATTTTTTGAAATATGACTAATATGGAAATATTTTCATGATTTAATATATATATATATATATATATATCATTGTTATACTGCTCATCTCAGATGTTGAAAGATACAGTAAGAGGGTCAAAATTGAAACTCAAAATTTAAAAAATAAAGGAATGTTTAAAATAAATAATAAATTGAAGCTTATTTTTTTTAATAAATCATCATATTCATATACCAGAATCCATTCAGCTGTTCCCCAATTGATAGGCAAGTATAGGTGATAAAAAAAAGTTACCCATCTCCTAAAAGTGATTGACTTCATATGCAGACTGAGAAATACATTTTTGGACATGGATAATGTGGAAATTTGTGTTGCTTGACATTACATATTTGTAAAAAGCAAAATTTTTAGTGGGGGGGAGAGAGGGGAGATAAAAAATTAAATTTTAAATTTTATTTTAAAAAATTTTTAGCATTAAAATAATTCTAATTCAAGGTTTTAAAAATTTCATCTTCAGATTTTACATCATTTTAGTTTTTGATATATTCATTTTTCTTCCTACCCCCAAACAAAGAATATGAAGGAAGAAAAGTCAACTGAGGGTATATGATATAATTTACACCCATATTCTACCCCACTTCTGAAAAAAATTAAGGGTGGTGAACCTTCATTACTGTCTCTGGGACTAAACTTAAGAAAGCAAGGAAATAAAAACGAAAGAAAGGAAAGAAGGAGAAAAGGAGAAAGGAAAGAAGTGAGAAAAGGAGGAAAGAAGGAAGGAATGGAAGGAATGGGAGGAAGGAATGGATGGAATGGAAGGAAGAAAGGAAGGAAGGAAGGAAGGAAGGAAGGAAGGAAGGAAGGAAGGAAGGAAGGAAGGAAGGAAGGAAGGTAGAAAGCCTTGAAAGCCTTGTAATAAATATGAATAGTCAAGAAAATGAAATTCCCAAATTGCTCATATAAAAAACATGTATATTATTTGTTTATAATGTCTATTATTTCTCTGTTAAAAGGTTGATAGCATTCTTAATCATCAGTTCTCTGGAATTATGGTTGATCATTGCATTAATCAGAGTTCTTAGGTCTGTGTTCATCTTTCTAGCTTTGTGATTGTAGTTTATATTGTGATGCTGCACCTGCTCATTTCGCCCTGCTTCAATTTAGGGAATTCTTCTCAAGCTTCTCAGACACGATCCTATTTAAGCTTTACAGCAACCCTGTGGGGGTATGAGCTCCAGGTAACCTCTATTCTGCAAATAATAAGAAGCACATTCAGAGATTAAACTCACATGCTATTAAATGTCAAAAGTGAGTTTTCTACCCAAATTTCTCCTTACACCAAGTTTACCCCTGTATCCTTTATCATGCTGTCTCTCATCTTTTTAGCAGTATTAAAATAATTCAACTTGAATAAGTCACTTCAGAAAAACCCAGCATGTTTATGAAATTCCAGCCACTGTTTCAAAATTAAAGTCAATAGAATAAACAAAAATTTATAACTCAAAGCTCATTATATTCAATTTTCAACTGTAGCTTTCAGGGTTTTTTGCTTAGTCCCTATCTTTCTGTGGTCCTGAGCCATTCTGACTTTCTCTTGGTAAAAGCTCCCTTGGATTCTTTTGAAATTATGGTAGAAAGCATGCTAAAGTCGGAATCAGAGGACCTGGATTCAAATCCTCTCTCTGATATTTGGTATATGGATGACCTTGGGAATATCACTTAATCTCTCAGCCTTCCTTCTCTGTAATATAATGGAGTTGAAACAGATAAATTCAAAAGACTTTTCCACCTCTACAGTATGATCCTAAGATCTCATGAATACAAAAAAATTAAAATTAAAAACTTGACAAATAAATGAAATTAGACCACATCTAAGGTGGAAACAGAACCCTAGTCCTCTCCTTGCCTCCCGTAGCATTGTCATTACTTTACAGCACTATGAGTAAACTATAATTTACTATCTTGAGAGATCATGTGAAGTTTTCTTTCTCATTGAAAATCATGTAACCTTTAAGGCAGATCAATGGAAATCACCTATATAGTATGCCATAATAAATATTCCATGTATGTGTGATTTCTTTTCAACTATTTAAAATATTTGCTTGTTTCTGAAATGTCCCAGTTATATCACACCTGCAATATTACCATTTTCCCCTAGACCTTACCATCCTCATTTTTCCTTGGTCCTCTCAGTCCAGTTTTAAGATTATCACAGTCTCTTATTCTAGAGGTTAACTTGATATGACTCCAGTCAACATGTCCATGGTTATTTTCTTTCCTTACAGGCATAAGAAATAAGGACATAATCTGGTTAAGCAAGAACATGCAAAATACGGAATCTATTCTTCAACAATAATGATGTGAAATTTAAGAGATAATTAAAATATGCTATACTTAGGTTAATAAATCAATTTCAGAAATTTGAGAAAGTGGATACATGACTGAAAAATATTTGGGGGTTTGTTGGACCTAAATTTCAATAAAAATAAAGAATATATTATGGTAGCCAAGAAAATTATCTTATTATGTTGATCAAATTAACATGTATTAATCTACATTTTTTTTGAATTTTCCTTTTTTTTTTTGGTAAGGATATGGGGTTAAGTGATTTGTCCAAGGTCACACAGCTAAGTAATTATTAAGTGTCTGAGGCCAACTTTGAACTCAGGTCCTCCTGACTCCAGGCTGGTGCTCTATCTGCTGCTCCACCTAGCTGCCTCAACATATATCAATCTAGACATAGAGCTTCCAGGCAAAAAAAAATGGTGATAGTCTCACAGTCCTACAAGACCTCATCTGAACTGTTGTTTTTAGTCCTAGGTAGCATATTTTATCTGTAGTTTATGTAATTTAGTGAGTGTTGTAAATTACTTTGAATGTTTTGTGTGGAAGAGAATAGGGAGAAGGAGTGAATGATAAATGCCCTGAAATATTTGAAGAGTTATCTGAGTTGTTCACCCAGACCCTGAAGAAAGATGTAGAACAAAGGGTTGAGGAGAAAGGATGAAAAAAAGTAGATTTAGCTTTGATACCAAAAAATAAATAAATAAATTCCTAAAACTTGGAGTTATACAAAAGAGTAAAATGATGCCTTGAATTTTTGAGGTCCTCCTCAATGAAAGTCTTCAAGCAGAGTCTGAATGACCATGTACTAGGTTGGGAAAAGAGATAACTCACAGAAAATGATATTAATTATTTTCAACAGTAATGTTACTGAAGTTTTCAGTTAACCAGAGCCAAAAGCATTTCAATTCACTTTTATTCATAGAAAGTACTTGAAAGAATGTTACATTTTCTCAATGCATCTGTTTACTTAACAGATCCTTTGGTTTATTTGAAAGAGATTTAAATGGACTGCAAGCAATGTGGTATGGCAGCTCCCCCAAAAAACAAATGCAGTTCCTCTCTAATTCATGAGTTTGGTTGTGAAGAAGGTTTCCCTTAGAGATATGCTGGAACCAGTTCCTGAATGCCCTCATTAAATTCTCAGTGTGATCTGCTGCAAATGCAATAGATTAGGGCTTGTTTCATTGTTTTTGTGGATTTCTAGCTTTAATGGAAAATGTTAGTGATGCAAATTAATTTTTTTAAATTTCATTTATTTTAATGAGCAAGATCTTTCCCTTTACCCTCACCCAGTGCAACAATTTAGAATATAAGAACAAAATTCATCTCAAATGTAGTCTGCATAATTTTTTATAAAGAATTAGTTATGGGGGACAGAATCAGATGGCAGAGACAAGCCAGGAACTTTCTTAAGTTCTCCCAGGTTTCCTTCAGAAGCAACATTAATTAATCGTCTAAATGAATTTTAGAGCAACAGAATCCAAAAAAGAGTGGAAAATCTTCAAGAAAGGGTGGAAAATGCTGTTTCTAGAGCAGAGAAGTAAAAACGAATTCAGACTGGTGGTAAAGTAAGGCAGGGACCAACTGGAGGCTCTCCACAGGAGAGATTTCCAGTGGAGGCCCCTAGAGTCTGGGCTTAGCAGGTCAAAGACACAACAAACCAAGTGGGAGAATTCCAACACAGGTACCCCCACACCATGTTCATTCACAGGGACTGAACTTGATGATGCTGTCCAGACAGCAAGCCATGAAGATTTCCAACCCAGAATATATAACCCATTGAGCAAGCCCCAAGCAATTCCCAAGGTGAACAGCTCAGAGGGCAAACCCTTAGAGTCCCCAACAAAGAAATTCCAATGAGCAACATCATGGAGTTATGTTTCTCAATGACCAAGGTTGTGAGCAGACCTCTCCCCTAACTCAAAAATCTTGGGATAGTGCTCAGTTACAAAACTCAAAATTAGTAAAAAAGTCAGAGAAAAGCAGTGTCTATAGAAAGCTAACTTGGAGATAAAGATGGGAAAACACAATTTCAAAACAGAATGGCAGAAAAAGCTTTACTGTAAAGGTGAAGATAAGATTATGAATTGGTCTCCAGCCCCCCCAAAAAACTTCTTTGAATAATTCAAGAAGGATTTTAAAAATCAAGTTGAAAAGGTGGGGAAAAACACAAGAGGAATTTACAACTTGCAAAAAGAGGCACTAAAATTATTTGAATATTAACTAAACATAATTTTAAATAATGAGTAGATTAAACAAGTCACAGAAAAAAATCATAATTTCATCCAAGACAATGACAATAAACAGACAACATGCCAAAATTTAAGGGAGACTGCCAAAACACTTATTTGTTTTTTTGCAAGGCAAATGGGATTAAGTGGCTTGCCCAAGCCACATGACTAGGTAATTAAGTGTCTAAAACCAGATTTGAACCCAGGTACTCCTGACTCCAGGGCCGGTGCTTTATCCACTGTGCCACCTAGCCACCCCCATGCCAAAGCACTTATTAAGGGAAATTTTATATTTCTAAAAGCTTACATGAATAAAAAAATAAAAGAGGCCAATGAATTGGGTATGAAGCTAAAACAGTAGAGAGGGGAACAAATTAAAATCTATAATTAAATACCAAATTAGAAATTCTGAAAATCAAAGGAGAGATCAAAAAATTGAAAGTAAGAAAACTATCGAACTAGTAAATAAAACCAAGATTTGGTTTTATGAGAAATATAGTAAAATAGATAAACTTTTGGTTTAGTTTGGTTTTAAAAAGAAAAAAAAAACAAATTACCAATATCAAAAATGAAAAAAGGCAAATTTTCCATCAATGCAGAGAAAAATTAAATAATTAAGAATTATTTTACCCAGCTATATACCAATAAATCTAAGTGAAAGGGATGAATATTTACAAAAATATAAATTGCTCAGAATAACAGAAGAAACTAAATACTTAAACAACCCACTTAAGAAAAATAAATTGGACAAGCCATCAATAAACTCCCTAAGAAAAAATCTCCAAGGCTACGTCGATTCAGAAGTGAATTTTTCCAAAGATTTAAAGAACAATTAATTTTGATTCCATATAAACTATATGAAAAAATAGGTGAAGAAGGAATTCTGCCATATTCCTTCTGTGACCAATATGGTACTGATACCTGAACAAGGAAGGGGCTAAAAAGAGAAAAAAAATTATAGACCAGTTTCCTTAATGATTCCCTAATGGATATTTATGGAGAAATTTTTGATATTAGCAAAGTAATTACAGTAATACATTATGACCAGGTAGGATTTATTCCAGGATTGCAGGGTTGTTTAGATATTAGTTATTATTTAGATATATTATCAGCATAATAATATAATACAGTATCTATTTCTATTAAAATTTACTAGAGAACATAGGAATAAATGGACTTTTGCTTGAAATAATATGCTGTATTTATCTAAAGCCATCAATAAGCTTTTTATGTAAGGGGAATGAACTAGAAATACTTCTTTTTTAATTTATGCATTTTCTCCTCCATATGCATATGTATATTTTTAAGTTACAAAATTTCCTTCCACCTTCCCTTCCTAGCCCCCTCCCCTCAGCAGCAAACAACCAGGTTAGCATTTTACATATAATATTTTTGATAATCATGTTTACAGGTGGGGCAGTTAGGTGGCAGAGTGGATAGAGCACCAGCCCTGGAGTCAGGAGTACCTGAGTTCAAATCTGGCCTCAGACACTTAATAATTACCTAGATGTGTGACCTTGGGCAAGCCACTTAATCCCATTGCCTTGCAAAAAACAAACAAACAAACAAAAATACAAACATGTTTACAGGTTAGTCATTTTTGGTATAAGGAGTTAGGAATAAGGGGGAAAGATACATAAGAGATAATTTTTATAAAGTGTTCATCAGATTTTGAAAGGTTGCTTTTTTATTTTCTTTTGTTTTTCTTCATATGGATGGGGATAACATTGTCCATAGTGTGTCTAATTCGGTTGTCCTGATTTCTGAACAGTTGAGAGGAGCTCCTTCCATCAAGATTTATCATTTCACATTGTTATTAATGTGTACATTGTCCTCTTGTTTCGGGTCCCTTTACTCAGCATCAGATCCTATAACTCATTCCATGCTTCTCTAGAGTTCAACCATATATGTTTTCTTATAGCAAAATAACATTCCATAGTATTCATGTACCATAACTTGTTTAGCCATTCCCCAATTGATGATTCCAATTCTTTGGCACTACAAAAAGAGCTGCTCTGAATATTTTGGAACATGTGGGACTTTTCCCATTTTTTTTTATAATTTCATCCCGATATAGGCCTAGAATTGGAATTGTTGGATCAAAGGGACAAGAAGCAATTCCAATAAGCTCGGGGTGAAACAAGGATGGTCATTATCAGTATTATTCAATATTGTATTAGAAATATTAGCTTTACCAATAAGAAAAAAAGAAATAGAATAAATTAGAATGGACAACAAAGAAATTACTCTTTGTGGATAATATGAGAACCCCCCAAAACTACTGGTAGCAATTAACAACTTTAACAAAGTAGCAGGATGTAAAATAAACCCATACAATTCCTCAGCATTTCTATATATTACCAGAAAAACACAGCATCAAGAGATAAAAAGAGAAATACTATTTAAAGTAACTCTAGATAACATAAAATATTTGGGGGTCTACCTGTCAAAACAAACACTGAAACTATATGAAAACAAGGAAAATAATATCTAAATAATTGCACAAATGTCAATTGCTCATGGGTAGGCCAAGCTAATATAATAAAAATGATAATTCTACCTAAATTAAATTACTTATTCAGTGCCATACCAACTTTATTGAGCTAGGAAAAAAGTAATGAAATTGATCTGGAGGAATATAAGGTCAAGAATATCCAAGGGAATTAATGAAAAAAAATTCAAAGGAATGTGGTCTAGCTGTACCAAATCTAAAATAATATTATAAAGCATCAGAAATAGAGTGATGGATCAATGGAATAGATGAGGTACAAAAGAAACAGTAGTAAATGACTATAGTATCTATGTTTGATATAGCTAAAGACTCCAACCTCTGGGATAAGAAGTCACTCTTTGATTAGAAACTACTGGAAAAACTAGAGAAAAGTATGGCAAAAACTAATATTTTATATATACATGTATAATATGATATATATGTAAATACATATATATGAGTTTATGTATATATGAGTATATTTATGTATATATTTGTGTTTGTATTATACACTTTCTATCTATATCTATGTGTACATCTATATATTATATATATGTTAACATCTATATGCGCTATATATATATATATATATATATATTATATATATATATGCTAACATCTCACACCCTATCACAAGATAAGGTCAAAAGTAGTACAGGATTTAGACATAAAAGGTGATACTATAAGCCAATTAGTAGAACAAGCGCAAGTTTATCTGTCAGATCTATAGAAAAGGGAGCAGTTTATGATCAAAGAAGATATAGAAAACATTAAAAAAATGCAAAATGGATAATTTTGATTAAATTAAATTGAAAAGGTTTTGAACCAATAAAGTCAACGCAACCAAGATTAAAAGGAATACAGCAAGTTGGGAAATTATTTTCACTCCTCGAGTTTCTGGTAAAGGATTTATTTCTAAAATATATGGAGAATTGAGTCAAATTTTGAAGAATACAAGTCATTCCCCAATTGATAATTGGTCAAACGATATGAACCTCTATTAAATTTTCTTCTGTCAAGAGGAGGGGGGTGGGAAGGGAAGGAAGGAGAAAAATTTGATCTTAAAACCTCATGAGAAAAATGATTGTTGAAAACTATCTTTACAATAATTTGAAAAATTAAAATATTTAAAAAAACAAGAGAAAAACTAGTTGTTAAACATGTAGCTACAATGGCATGACTTCAGATTAGGACCAATATCAACTCTCCATCTCAGATTTCATCTATTTCTCAAAAATAATGTTCCTAAGGGAAGAGAAAAGGAAGAGTTCCAGTTTTGTTCTATAACTTCCCATCATTGAAAGTTTGTCATTTTTAAGAGAAAAGATGAATATTTTTAAAAATCACATAAAAATTCATTTTATTTTTGCTAATCCTATTTGCTAATCTGACATTGTCTAGTCACTGTGAGAGAAAACACAGAAAAAGAAGCTAGTAATTATTTTGGTCTGTTACATGATGCAGTGCTGAATATGGTATTATTATTATACATTTCATAAATCCAGTCAGCTTACATCAACCATAAGTCACACCTTTTGTTCTCTTACTGAAACAAATTCAGCTAATACTTAATAAGAATGGACATATGCCTCTTACAGATAGCAGCTGTTCCAAGATCATTGGTGGTTTAGAAAATAAGTAAAGGTTGGAATTGAATTATTAATTGCCATCAAATTTCCTTCTCACATCTTTATTGAAATTTTAGATCTACCTAGTTTAAGATGAGAATTATGGAGATATAAATATCCCCTGTGAGACTACCCACCTCATTTTTAGAATCTGACTTTGTGAAATACTCCAAATAGCTAACTATCACACACACACACACACACACACACACACACACACACACACACACACACACACACAAACACACGAACAATCCCAAAGACCATGTCTCTCATTTGTGGCACTTAAGGAAATAGCTTGAACATAGTAGGATTTCAATCAATAATGATTGATTGATTCAGTATCTTAAGTCAAGTGCTAAAAATACCAACTCTAGATTTCTAAAGTGTATGTCTTATCATGTCTCTTCCATTCTCAAAAAGCTTCAGTGAATATTTATTACATCCAGATTAAAATGAAAACTACTTTGTTATAATAGCTAGCATTTACATAACACTTTTAGACTTGCAAATAATTTTACAAGTGTTGCAGCTACAGCTTTACTTGTGTGAACATGAATCCCCCTAAATGAATGTATTCAAATTGCCATTATTTGAAGTCATAACTGCAGAAAATATGGCTATTGGTTACAGGTCAATGGAAATATGCAATGTGAATTTAAATTGTAGAGTCAGCTAGTGGCACAGTGGATAGAGACCTAGAGACCTAGTCCTGGAGTCAAGAAGAACTGAGTTCAAATCTGGCCTCTGACATTTACTCCCTATGAGACATTAGACAAGTCACTTGACCTCTATTTCTCAAGTATAAAATGAGCATAATAATCAAACCTCCCACAAAGAATTTTTATGAAGATCAAATGCCTTTTCTAAACCCCAAATAATTGAAATTTAGCTATATTTCATCTTATAATCACACCCACCATGGAAAGAAAATGTTATTATCGCCTTCATTTTACAGATGAAGAAACTCAGGCATACAATGATTAAGCATCTTGCCCATGATCACACAGTAGGTATCCAAGGCTGGATTTGAACTCAGGCCTTTCTAACTCTAGATACAAACTATAGAGCATATATCTGTCTCTAGTATTCGAAGTTCTTCATAATCTATGAGCAATTAGTCTTTATATATTCATTTCAGATTGTTCCACTTCAAGCATTTGTATTCCAACAAAACTGACATATATATGATTCTACCTAAACATAGCTTCATTCACTATCCTTTTATCATTGCATAGGCTAAGTCCTCATTCATTCTACCATATTGACTCCACTTCTTGGGATTCTTAGCTCCTTTCAAAGCCCAGCTTTGAAGATCAAGATATTACTTGATTTCTCTAGTTATTAATGTACCACCTAATCAATTTGTATTTATTGTGCTTATATTTTCATTTGTACATATGTGTAGATCATATTTTTCCTAGTATAAGGGTTTGCAATCCTTTTGGTATCCTGAACCCTTTTTCCAGTCTGATGAGAACCTGTAAATCCCTTCTCAGAATCATGTTTTTAAATGTGTAAGATACATGTAATCACAAAGGAAATCATTATAATGACATACAGTTTTCAAAATATTTTAATTTTTTTTTAAATCAAGTTCATGGACCTCAGAAGCATATGGAAAACAAATGAGAAAATGTATGCAGATGTGAACATATCAGAAATAAAAAGAATGAATGACCTCTCCTACTGGGAGTGAGATATCTTATCCCAACTAAAAGAGTGAGTCCAAGATCTCACCCAATGAATGCTATTTGCCTCAGTATAAAATCTCTAAGATGGCAAGCTGGAAATCAAAGACATATCATGGCTTTAGATTTAAATATTTCTCAATATTTTTCCTCTCTCTTTTCAGGAATCTGTCCCTGAAAAGAATCTGGAAATATATATATACATATATATATATACATATATATATATGTATATATATATATATATATATATTTATATACACCATCCTCAGACACATAGTATAGGAGTAATTATTCATTATATGTTTAGAGATTTATGAACCAGTCTTTAATCAGGCTTTTAACCCCCAATACATGTTAAATTAAAATTATCAAAATATTTTTAACTTCCCCCAAATTAAGGTGCTCAAATTAAGATCCCCTGCCCCAGAAGATGGTAATTTCCTTGAAGACACTAAGTTTTGATCTTGTCTTTGTATCTCCAAGAGTATCATAATCCTGAGAACACATTCTATATTCTTTAAGATATATATTGGATCAAACTGACTCTCAGAACCAGAGGTATGAGCTTTTCCATACCCCCTAATTTCCCATTTTTCCAATGGACAAAAGAACTGCCAACCCAATGAAATATGTAAATCCACATTTTCTACACTAGAACAAAATTAAATTTAAAAAAAAGAGCTAAGCACCTACGAGATATAATATGGGATA
Source organism: Macrotis lagotis (assembly GCF_037893015.1). Classification (NCBI taxonomy): domain Eukaryota; kingdom Metazoa; phylum Chordata; class Mammalia; order Peramelemorphia; family Peramelidae; genus Macrotis; species Macrotis lagotis. The sequence continues at coordinate 665,054,578 of NC_133666.1, forward strand.
GTAGTTGCTAGAGATAAAAAGACAAAATAAAAACCAACACCTATAATTAAGGAATTTCCATTTTCTGAGTAATATATTGAAATATTTTTCATCATGCTTCCTTTTGCAGTTTGGCATCTCTATTCCCAGAACACAAAGGGAAACAAAGTTCTGAATTACTTGGCTAATGTTAGCTTTTAAAATGTTATCTTTTCAGCATTGGCTTTTCATGTCACTATGAACATCTCAGCTGTTTCTTCTGGTAACATTATAGCTGAACAATGCCAAAATAAAATCCTTCTTCAAATTTAAGAGAATGTCCTCTTAGAATATTTCAAAAGAACAGTGAAGGTATTGGTCTCATCTTTGGGGTGTATCTTTTGCCTTTTCTGTTTGGCTAATGTACCATTTTATCACAAGTGAAGCCAAGAGCTTCTGTGCTATTATCTCCTCAGTGGCCCCCATTGATGATTTCCAAGGAACTGACAAAATAGCAAAGAAAAATATTTTCCTGTTCTGGGACTCTGCCTTCCTAAAGTCAAGTGGGTGATTTGCATGGATTTCAGGAAAGATCCAAAGCTCCACATGCATCTGAGCTTATATGAATTGGGATTTAGAACTAGAAATTACTTTAGGGTCATCTCCCTCCTCTATTTTAATAAGGTGAAATTGAGACCCAGAAAATGTAAGTCACTTGTTCCATGTATGTCGTTCACTTTTCTCAAAGTCACTAGCAATAGTTACTTCCAACTTTTAGCTCATCCATATGCCAATATAATCTAAGACTGAAGATGGAAAAGGTAACATTGGGGAGTACAGAATAGACTATATTTTTCTATATTCTGACACAATTCTATCCAATCAGAGAAAGTAATGTTCTTGTTTCACTTCTGCCCCAATTTACAAATTATTCAGAGGAACCCTGGGCTATAACTCATACCTATACTTGAATTTGATCTCAGAGTAGCTATTTATTAACTTCAGCAGCAATGGTCTTCTGTCTGTTGAGAAAACATCTTGAGTTGCTTCAGCCACTCATCGACATATGGATGGATGCCACTGGACAAGAAAAATGGCTCCAATACAGAATGTCTCTGGATTTGTTTTTCTCCCACTGGAAAAATTTCTGTCATCGTCATCATACTGAGTGTGGGAGGAATCCTCCCACGACCATTCATGTCTGTAAGACACATTCATATACTCCAGGATGAATGATTAATGTTGCATGGCAGAGACTGCAGTGAGTTACACCAAATCAAGAAACAAAGATCCTATCATTGGGCAGGATTTATTCCGTTAATTGGGATGATGCATATTCAAAACCTCTCTTCCGTTTTCTAAGTTTAATGTCAGTGATAATCAGGGAGGTCATTACTGTGAATACAAATCAGTACAGAAAACGAAGCTATACCCATGAGTGTATAGTCTTTGTTACTGCTAAGATTTACAGGAAATATATTTGAAACAAGATGGGAGTGAGGAGGAGTAGGGAGAGCACTGTAGCATAATTCTATGTGATAGACTCCAGAATGATCAGGATTCTTCTCCCTTGCTTGTGTTTTATCTAAAGAGAATCCTCAGTTCTCAGAATTACAGGGTCACAAGTTGGAAGGAACGTCTGATGATGTTTAATTTATATTAACCTGAACGTGAAACAAGATAATAATAAAAGCTAATATTTTTATAGCTTTAAGGTTTGCAAAGCACTTTTTATATATTATTTAATCTGACCTCATAAATAAAATGGTGGTATAGGAATCTAGGTGCTATTATATTTATTTCTCTTTTACAAATGAGGAGGAAATTAAAGAAACACTCTCTAATCAGTTAAATCAGTCTATTCTACTTTGGGATATCTCTAGGAAGGTTCTTGTATACTTTTTTTTCTGTACAATGAGCCATCATCTTTTTTTTTTCAACCAAAGTCACTCTGACTTTCATAGAAAGAATAATAATAGTTGCAGTCTGAGTCTCTGTACCTCATTTTTAAGCTTTGATGACAACTCTGAGTGTTGTCCCTCCCAGACTGATATATTTTGTATTTTGAAAGTAAATTTGGCCATCTTTGGTTTAAATTCTTCTTTAGCCCTTAGTCATTGAATGGACTTTGCCTCAGACACATTGAGACCTCCAAAAGACTTTAATTTAAGAAAAGCCAAGGTCGCCCATTACATCCTGTGACATTAGTTATCATGACTTTTGCCTTGCTATTGAACTCTAATCCTTGGAAACAAAAGTGAGAATGACAATGACTTCAGGAGGTCTGCCTCACTGAAGTCAAATTCACATACAAGTCAAAATATAACACTCATAATATCACTGGTCTTCTTCAAGAGAACATTTACGAGGGCGGGGCCAAGATGGCCACAAGAAGGTATCAAGTCTTACGAGCTCACTGATAAAATTCATCAGCTAAGGACTCTAACTAAACTTTCGAGAGACAGAACCCACAGAGGGACCCAGTGAGGCAGTTCTCCTACTCAAGGTAACCTAGAAAAGAGCAGAAAGGCTCTGCTCCCCGGGGTCGGAGAGGCGGCCCGCCAGAGGGGTGGCCCACCAGAGCCAAAGAACCTCAGCCTCCCGGAGGCAGCCCCAGGGCGCTGGGGGTCTCAGCTCACAGCAGTGGGGGAGTCTCCTGAGCTGCACCCTGAGGAGCACCGGGCACAAAGTGGGGGAACAGCAGGGGACCTCTGCCAGAGCAAGCACGTGGAGCCCAGCCCTCAGGGCACACAGCAAGCAGCATCATCTTTCCCCAGCCCTGATCCAGGAAACAGAAGCAGGATGAGCCTGTAAGCAGGAGCCCCCAGGGCATGAGCCCATTGAGCTGAGGGAGGGGAGTGAAGAGAGACTGCAGAGCTCTGTCCTCTGTCTCTGGAACAGGACTCTGGGGCTCTGACCACATTCAGATCCTGATCCCAGTCTAGGCCCCCCCATAGAACAGCAGCCCCCCCACATCCGCCCCTTGGCAGAGTGGGGGGCTTATGGTCATTCACAGACCAGGAGGGAGGACAGAACCTCACACACTGAGACCCTTGTGGGAGTGTCCCAAAAGCTCAAGAAACACCCCAAACCAGGCCCAGGCTGGGAAAATGAGCAAGCAGAGAAACAAAAAGAAGACTATTGAGAAATATTTTGCAAATGAGCCCAAGAAGGACCAAAATACTCAGCCTGAAGATGAAGAAGCACAAGCTCCTGCATCTAAAGACTCCAAGAAAAACAGAAATTGGGCTCAGGCTATGATAGAGCTCAAAAAAGACTTTGAAAATCAAATGAGGGAGTTGGAAGAAAAACTGGGAAAAGAAAGGAGAGAGATGCAGGAAAAACATGAAAATGAAGTCAGCAGCTTAGTCAAGGAAATCCAAAAAAATGCTGAAGAAAATAGCATGCTAAAAACCAGCTTAGGTCAAATGGATAGAACAGTTCAAAAAGTTATTGAGGAGAAGAATATTTTAAAAAACAAAATTGGCCAGATGGAAAAAGAGATAAGAAAACTCTCTGAGGACAACAAATCCTTCAGACAAAGAATAGAATTCAGGGAGATTGATGAATTTAACATAAATCAGGAATCAATACTTCAAAACCAAAAAAATGAAAAATTAGAAGAAAATGTGAAATAGCTCATTGAAAAAACAACTGATATGGAAAACAGACTTAGGAAAGATAATTTAAAAATTTTTGGAATACCTGAAAGTCATGATCAGGAAAAGAGCCTTGACATCATTTTCAAAGAATTACTACAGGAAAATTGCCCTGATATTCTAGAAGCAGAGGGCCAAATAGAAATGGAGAGAATTCACCGATCCCCCTGAGAAAGAGATCCCAAAAAACCAACCCCTAGAAATATTATAGCCAAGTTCCAGAACTCCCAAGTCAAAGAGAAAATATTACAAGCAGCCAGAAGGACACAATTCAAATATCGTGGAGCTGCAGTCAGGATCACACAGGACTTAGCAGCAGCTACATTGGAAGCTCATAGGGCTTGGAATACAATATACCGGAAGGCAAGAGAGCTTAGAATGCAGCCAAGAATGAACTACCCAGCAAGGCTGAATGTCCTCTTCCAAGGAAAAAGATGGACTTTCAATGAACCAGGGGAAATTCAAAGGTTTCTTTTGGAATGTCCAAAGCTGAACAGAAGGTTTGATCTTCAGATACAGGACTCAGGTGAAGCATGGAGATTGGAGGAGAGGGGGGGAATATGAGGGACTTAATGAGGATGAACTGCATGCATTCCTGCATAGAAAAATGACACTTATAATACTCATATGAACCTTCTCAGTTAATAGAGCAGGTAGAGAGAGCTTTTATAGTTGAAGCACAGGAGAAAGCTGAATTTGAAGATAAAATATGGTGTAAAAATGGAGTCAATAGGAAAAAAAGGGAAATGGAATGGGAGAAAGAAAAAGGAGAGGGGGAATAGTCCAAGATATTTCACATAAGATTTTTTTTTATTACAATGAGCTATTGCAATGATTTGGAATTGGGGAGGCAAGGGGGAATGAGGGAAACTTTGCTCTCATCAGAGATGGCTAGGAGAGGAAACAGCAAATATACTCAATCGGGTATAGACATCTGGAGTAAGAAGGAGCGGGTAGCAGGGGGAAGGGGTGGGGTTGTGAATAAAGGAGAGGATGGACCATGGGGGGAGAGTGGCAAGATATAACACATTTTCTTTCTTACTTCTTGCAAGGGGCTGGGAATGGAAGGCCTACCCAGGACCACAGGGCCAGGTGGATTCTGGGCCTAAGGGGTGGTATGGTGGCTCAGGGCTTCTTGGCCCGGGGACCAGGGATCTATCTGCTGCACCACTCAGCTACCCTACAACAGAGTCATAGTGAAAGGAGAGAGAAAATAGAGTACATGGTAGTGGAGAAATAAGAAAGGAGGGAGTTGCGATCAGCAATGGCAAAGGTGGAAAAATATGGAAATAACTTTTGTGATGGACTTATCATAAAGAATGTGATCCACCCACGACAGAGTTGTTGGTGTTGGAACAAAGACTCAAGCACATTTTTTGTTATGATTATTTGGGGGAGGGTGCAGGGCAAGTAGGGCTGGATGGCCTGCCTGGGGCCACATAGCAGGGTGATCTTTGGGTGTCTGGGGCCGGATTTGGACCCAGGTGCTCCTGGCTTAAGGGCCAATGCTCTGTCTGCCACCCAGCCACCCCTACTATTATTACTATTTTATTTTATTTTGGGTCTTTTTTTTCTTTCTTTTTTTTTTTTTTTTTTTGGTTTTTGCAGGGCAGTGGGGATCGGGTGGCTTGCATGTCACACGGCTGGGTGATTGTTGGGTTTACGAGGCTGGATGTGGACTCGGGTGCTCATGGCTCCAGGGCTGTTGCTTCATCTATTGCGCCACCTGGCCATACCTACAATTATTACTATTATTATTTTTTATTTTAATTTTTTTCCTCTCCCCTTTACTTTTTTCGCCCAAACAAGTCTATCTATATTCATGGGGGAGGAGGAGGGGTATTTTGTTTACTTGTAAACAAGAATATTTTATCATTGTAAAAAAAACATTTGTACAAAATGAGAATAAAAAATAAATTAAAAAAAAAAGAGAACATCTACCCATTGCTTCTAGTTCTGTACCTGGGGGACAAACAGAGTAAGTCCAATACATCATCCATTAGACAATTTTTTAAATATTTGAAAAGTAAAATCTGGTCTCCCTTAAGTCAACTTCTTCAAGCTAAATTTTTCCAGTTACTTCAATCAATCTTCATATGTCATAAACTCCATTTGCCATGATGAGATATGTATCCCTATTCTGGACTACTTTCAGTATGTCCAATATCTTCTTAAAATGTAGTGCACGGAACAATCCTCTAGATATGATTAGACAGGACAAAATACATTAAGATAATGGGCTCTTTGATTCTAGATACTCTGGCTCTTAATGTTTCCCAGAGGATGTCAAGTGCATAGAGCTCATTTTTATTGGAGGGGTGGTAGGAGTGAGGGAGGAGGATCCCTGAAACTATGAATCTACTGGTATGGACAAGTGAAAAGATTCCTTCAACCAATTCAGATTGGCACCTCCTCTTTGAGCATTGAGAGGTTAAGCTTCTTGCCCTAGGCTATATAGCCAGTGTATATAAAAAGCAGTTAGGTGTTCCTGACTTTGAGTATGGCTTTCTGTTACATCTTTCATGTCCACATATGGATATTTTCCTATGCCATAATATCATAATACATGATGTTTTTTAAATGACAAAATAAAATTTTATAAAAGATTAGTCTAAGCTTATGACAAATCCCACCCTAAAAGTAACAAAAATAAGTGAAGAATCAAAAGCCCAAGACAAAACAGTTTATAATGTGGCTTTATGTATGTAAAGTATGTTATCATAAGCAATGTAATCCTTAAACCCACCAAAATCCATTTTCTCTGCAAACTAGATATCTAGGCAACATGCAAAGTATATTAAGAAAAAAATATATTTACATTTAACATTCTTAAAATAATAATATTCTTAATAGATGTGAGTAGCTTTGTTTCATGTTTTTATTCTATAAAAGTATTATTCTTGTATCCTTCCAATGTGTAGATAATTCCTAGACTTGCAGTTAATGTCCCCTAAAGGTACACCTATTTACACTCTCAGTCTTTTAAGAAAATCAGATATGAACTCGTTGCATTAAAAACCTTGCCTCTGAGCCTAAGAATACATTTAGGTATTCTTACTGTGGCATACTTTGCTTAATATACTAAATTTATTGTAAAAGGAACAGATGACATAAATTTAATGAAAGTAGAAAAAACAATACATTTAGATCCTTCAAAGCATAAACATTTAAGATTTTTATAGCAATCTAGTCTTTTTTTTGTAAAGCAAGGTTTTCTGTGCTTAGAAGAGCAAAGCTATAAGGATAAGTTGGAATCTTGTAAAAAGTCTATACACACACACACATATATATATATACCACAGAGAAAATAAAATGCGTTATGTGTATATATATATATATATATATATATATATATATGTATTTTATGAGCAAATAGACATATATATGTGTATGTATGTATAAACACATAAACACTGCTATGTATAAATACACATATACATATAATTATATTTTATATAAACACATGCAGATAGTATATTAAATATATTCATGTGTGTTCATGTATGTATGTGTGTATACATATGTATCTGTTAAAACTGCATCAAATTGATGTGTATATTAGAACAAAAAGCATCTTCGGCATTGCAGCTTCTAGTTTCTCAGCTTTTCACAGAGAAAATAAAACCTCAGAATGAGTCAAAATGGAATCATGACTAGAATCTTCAGTATGGGGCCCCAGGGCCCTGAATCCATATGTTGCCTTAAGCATTTAGCAGTATTGTGACAATGTCCAAGTCCCATTTACCTATCTGAGTCTCAGTTTCCTCATCTATAAGATTTGAATAAAAGAACTGTAGTACCCATATATTTTTCAGAATCATTGTGAAACAGTGATGAGAGTATAAAGATGCAAAGCACTGTAAGCCTTCAAGTTCTAAAGAAATATCAGTTATCATTATTAGCAGGCCTTTTGCAGCCTGGAATCTCTTCTATTAGATTGTAGAAAAGTATAGGGTAATCTCTAGTTTTGTCATATATTCTCAGAAAACAGTTCTTGGAAGAAAGCATAAATGTTTTGTTTTGTTTCATTTTTTCAAAATATGATTTGGCAGAGAATGACAGCTACTCCTCATTTCATTAGGTTGGCAATCATTGATTTCTCTTGAATAAGGAAAACAGGTAAGCATTTAAGGAAATGTTGATATAGGAATTTAGCCTAGGTAATCACTCCCATCCTTACATCCATCCATTAATCAAATAGCAAGAATATTTTGGAATTTTGAGTCACACACTATGTTTAGCAATAGGAATAAAAACCATATGTACATATCACATACATGCATATGTAATTATATATTAACATATCTGTCCATTGGAATCTCTATTTCCATAAATAGTAATAAAAATGAGTCATGAAGTTGATTCTCACCCTTTCCAGAAATGCAAGGTTCTTGAGTGAAGAGACTGTCTCACTTTTATGACTTTGAGGCAGAGCCTTCATATCTCATGGAAGGAAGAAAGGTATCTTGAGGCAAGTGACCCTTGCCATGAAGGCAAGGGTAAGACAAGAGAATATTGAAGATATGGAAGAGAATCTGAGAAAAGGAAAGGAAGCAGGACATACAGGCAACAATAAATAGTATGGTTTGACTGAAGAGAGTTGAATTTCATCAAACTGGAAAAATACTGCAGTGATAGTGTTAAAAAATATTTCTTTACATATACCCATGCATATATTGTCTCCCTCATTGAACTATAAGCTCCTTGTAGGAAAGATATTGTCTTTTGATTTTTCATGTGTATCTCTTGGGCTTAGTAATTGTTTGCCATAGAGTAGGCACTTAATAAATGTTTAATGATAGATATATTAATTTCATACTACATGTAAGAGTTTGTACTTTATCCTGAATACAGTACAAAGCTTAAATAGCTACTCAGTTTTCTTAAGCAGGTTAGTCACTTTATCTAACTTGTGCTTTAGGAATAGAAATGTATGGGTTGTGTGAAGGATTATTTGGAAAGTGGAAAGGCTGGAAATAGATAAATTTATTGGTTGTTGAAATGGCCCAAATAAGTAATAATGATAGCCTAAACTTGGGTGGTTAGGGTACCATTTCTTTAAAACAATGAGATAGATGAGAAAATGTTTTTGTAATTTTAAGTACCAAGTCTTAGCAATTGATTGACTATGTGAAATTACATGTGAAATGAAAGGCATAAGGAAATAAGTGGAGGAGAGAAAAGAAGAGGAGTGGAAGGAGAGGAGGGAGAGACAGGTACAAACATACATATAAGCATACATACATATACACATACCTACATACATGGTTGTATATAGAGAGACAACCACATAGACACATAGATCATTACATAGAGAGAGAGATCATAGGAGAGGTATATGAGAATGTTTATTCAACTCATATAATAATCTTTTCTCTCTACCTGGCTCAGACTTTAAATGTGATGCTCATCATTGGGACTGACATCCCCATCATAAACAGCCTTATCCAAGGGGATTATCATATCGGTGCCAGAAACTTCCAAATTTAAGTTATTCACCAGCCTCAACCTCCTCTGTTGATCTTTCTTCTGTGATGTGAATTTGATCAAATAAATAATGTTGGGTAACCCAATGTTCATGAAACATATAATTGCCCTCTTCATTTGAGTGGACTCCCAGTCCCAGAGTTTCCCTCAATAGAATGAACTATCTTAGGAAATATGAAGGTTCTTAAAAAATTGTCTGAATGATCACAGATCAGGGATGTTTTTTAGAGGACTGGATTTTAGAACTAGATTATCCTTGAAGTCCCTTCAGACTGCAATTTGTGAAAAAGTATCAAGGCATTAGATGAGATGTCTTTTGCAAGAGGTAATTTTGTTTTTTGTACTTATCCCCCATGGGCAAAAATACAAGTAATGGGTAAAAGTTGCAAAGAAGTCAATTTAAGTATGATGACAGGAGGAGAAATCATTTCCTAACAAGTAGAGCTATTCAAAATAGAATTAAGCTCCTTGAAAATAAGTATGTTCCTAAGCAAAGACTAGATAACAAATAGGTTTTAGAAAGAAATTTTCTTCAGATGTATATGGATAGAATGATATAGCTTCTGAGATCCCTTCCAACTCTAAGATTCAGTTGTTTAATTCTGTATCTCAGTGGCCCACATTAAAATGTTTACAAACAGTCTCTTCAAATTGTTTTTGCAAGGCAATGGGGTGAAGTGGTTTGGACAAGGCCACACAGCTAGGTAATTAAGTGTCTGAGGTCAAATTTGAACTCAGGTACTCCTGACTCCGGGCTGCTGCTCTATCCACTGCACCACCTAGCTACCCCAACTGTGCCACCTAGCCACCCCTCAAATTTTAAATCTAGGAAGTTGGCACTGATGCTGGGACATTGGGGATCATAGCAAAAGGATACTGATTACCTTTAATTAGAGACTGTATACTTTTTATTTACTCTTGTTTTTCCTATGTATAAAGCAGCATGGAATATTGAAAAGAGGACTAGATTTATTGTCACAGAAATTGGGTTTAAATCACATTTCTTGGATGGCTAGGTGGTGTAGTAGATAAAGCACTGGCCCTGGAGTCAGGAGTACCCGGGTTCAAATCCCGTCTCAGACACTTAATAATTACCTAGCTGTGTGGCCTTGGGCAAGCCACTTAACCCCATTTGCCTTGCAAAAAAAACCTAAAGAAAAAAAAATGTTCCTTTAAATCATATTTCTTCCATTTAGAAGTCATATCATTCTGGACAAGTCTCTTCTATTCTAGGCCTTAATTTCTTCATCTATAAAATGAGAAGTTTGGGCTAATTTCCCTTAGAGATCTAAATCTAAGAACTGAAAGAATGAATGTGATGTTTTTATTTTAGCAACTAAATTCAGATAGCTACTTAACCACTAACCACTCTTATTTGGCTTATTTGGCTATTTATAGGTTAGCCTGTAAATTTATTATAACATTGATTTATTTTTATGTAAAAATTAGATAATGTAGAAATTGTAATGTCTGGTTGTCTCTGTGAAATACAGACCATTGCTTTCTAATAGCACAACACATAGGCAGTGAAGGTGGTAATATTTAATCACCTAAATTCCAACTTGCCATTACCTGTAGTCTTAGTCACTGAGACAATCAAATGGAAACAACCAGTATAAATGCCTTCTCCTCATCTAGAATGAGAATTCAAAGGTTATTCTTTGAAGCATTCAGTCAGAGGAAGTAAAATCCCCTCTTGACTTAAATTACCACCTTCCTGTACCCAGGGAGTGATTCCCTTCTCTGGATTCTTTGTCTTTCAGGAATAAAATCCATTTAATTGCTACTCTTAAAAATCCAAAACTGGGGCAGCTACGTGGCACAGTGGATAGAGCACCGGCCCTGGAGTCAGGAGTACCTGAGTTCATATCCAGCCTCAGACACTTAATAATTGCCTAGCTATGTGGCCTTGGGCAAGCCACTTAACCCCCATTGCCTAGCAAAAACTAAAAAAAAAAAAAAAAAAAAAAAAAACTGAAACTTTTGGTTGTTGAATGAACATCTCATTACTCCATAGCACCATCTCTCTCGGAAACTAATGGGGTCTTGCAATTCTACCCATATTTTAGTGTTGAGACATGGACATAAAATAATTAAAAACTAAGACAACAGTACTCTACAACTTGAATGATCAGGAATAAATAATATTCATTTTTGCCACATATGTATACATATATATATATATATATATATATATATATATATATATATATATATATAATAGGTGTTCAAACATGGGTTCTGTGAGATTTTAATTGATTTTACAATTGACTTTGGCTATTAGTGAGAGATAAGACAATCACAATTTGAATTTTGACTTTGGTTCCTGTAAGAATTTATATATTAGGGGCTGCTAGGTGGCGTAGTGGATAAAGCACCGGCCCTGGAGTCAAGAGTACCTGGGTTCAAATCCAGTCTCAGACACTTAATAATTACTTAGCTGTGTGGCCTTGGGCAAGCCTCTTAACCCCATTTGCCTTGCAAAAAAAAAACCCTAAAAAAAAGAATTTGTATATTAAGCAATCCTTGTAGTAACTAGGACTAAATACAGGGGTAGGACACTCTCATCATCAAATTGACTTCTAAAATGCATGGTTATGGGGAAGAAGGTGGAGATGGATGAAGGTTTCCTTTTTTGCTTTCATCCTTAATTCCACCAGCACATATTAAGTACTACTGCGTGTCATACATTATACTTCATTTAAGGAATGATAAGACATAAAGAAATCCTTTTACTTCAAGGAACTAACATGATTGTAAAATGTCCTTATTGAGTGTAAAATTATTGCTTTTTTGATTATAAAAATAAATATAAGATACATGCCAAATAAACATGAAGTTTCTTAAGGTGGAGAGTTAATATGTTAATAATGTGAGTCAACTTGATTTAAATCAATTCAGTAAATAAGGTGCTATGTGTGACTTTTGGGGGGAGAGGGAAGGATAATTAAAATTACATTGACCCTCAAAGGGACTATTTTATTCTGATAGAATTTAAATCTCCTGAAGGAAAGTACTGCTTCAGTAGCCCCAGAACTTAGCAAAGTAACAGTGTCAGGTATACAATAGTTCTTTTTAAGCAATTTTAAATTTAATCTGGTCGTTACAAATAGATATGATCCATTTAAACATAAACTCTTTGAGATCCTTGATGATTTTTATTTTATTTTATTTTATTTTATTTTATTTTATTTTCCCCCCAGTTACATGCAAAAGCAAGTTTAGTCATTCACTTTTAAATCCTTGATTTCCAAATTTTCTCCTTTCCTCCCACCCCATTTCTCCTCAAAGAGAGAGTAATTTGATATAGATTAGAAATGTAAAGTCTTAAAACATTGCCACATAGTCATGTAAAAGTAAACATAGCTCCCCCCCAAAAAAGAGAAATCTCACAAAATAAAGTAAAAAAAATATGCTTCAGTCTGTATTTAGACAGGATTAACTCTATCTGGAGATGGATTGCATTCTTTATCATAAGTCCGTCAGACTTGTTTAGGAGCACAGTATAGCTGAAAAAAGGAAACTTTCACAGCTATCATTCTACAACATTGTGGTTACTTTGTATATAGTATTTTTCCCATTGCTTCTGCTCATGAGAGCACACTCTTTATCCTTTCTTATAACAGAATGACATTTCATCTTAATCACATATTACCATTTTTTCAGTCATTCTCCAGCCGATGGTCATTTCCACGATTTCCAGTCCCCTACCATCAGAAAAGAGCAGCTGTAAGCATACTTATTCATATAGGTTTGTTTCCTTCCTGTTTTTCATCTCTTCTGGAATATAGATCTGGTAGTAGCATTACTAGGTCAAAGGGAAGACTTTATAACCTTTGGGGTGTAGTTCCATCTTACTCAATAGAATTATTGAATCATTTCACACCTCTGCCAACCATGCATAAACATCTCATTTTCTCCACATTCCCTCAGTATTTCTCATTTTCTCTTCCTTTCCTATTAGCCAATCCAATAGATATAAGGCTGTACCTCAGAATTGTTCCAACCCATTTCTCCTAGCATTAGTAAGTTAGGACATTTAAAACAAATGATTTCAAAAGATAGCATTGATAACTTTAACTGAAAACTATATCTTTTAATCATTTATCAATTAGGGAATGGAAATTTGCTCTCTGTGTCTGAGAATTGAGGCCTTTATCGAAGAAGCTTATTTTAATGATTTTTCCCCATAGTTACTATTGCTAACTGTATTTCTCACATCCTATTCCTCCCATTTTCTTCTTCCCCATATCTCCTTTCACTCTGTCCCTCCTCAAAAGTGTTTCTCATCAGACTATCTCCCCCATAATCTTCCCTCCCTTCTGTCACCTCTTTCCTACCCCCTTTCTATCATCTCTTCCCTCTCATAATTTTATAGGGTAAGATAGATTTCTATACCCAATTGCATGTTTATGTTATTCATTCTCTGAGCCAATTTTGATGAAAGTAAGGATCACTCACACTCCCCTCAACTCCCCAATTTCCACTCCACTGCAAAAGCTATTTCTTGTATCTTTCATGTGAAATAACTTACCCCATTCTACTCTCCCTTTACTTTTCTCCTGGTACATTCTTCTCTCACCACTTAATTTCATGTTTTTAATATATTTTCCCTTTGCAATCAACTCCCACCTGTGCCTTGCCTATATAAACATAGTCCTCCCAGTTGTTCTAATAAATGAGATAGTTCATATGAATTATCAGTATGATCTTCCCAGGCAGGAATATAAGCAGTTCACCATCATTAAGTCCTTTATGATTTGCCTTTCCTGTTTACCTTTATATGCTTCACCTGAGTTTCATATTTGAAGATCAAATTGTCTGTTCAGCTCTAGTCATTTCATCAGGAAAGTTTGAAAGTCCCCCTTTTCAATGAATGTCCATCTTTTTCCCCTGAAAAAGTATGTTCAATGTTGATGCATAGTTGATTCTTGGTTTAAATCCAAGCTCTGTTGCCTTCTGGAATATCATATTCCAAGTACTAAAATCCTTTAATGTAGAAATTGCTAAATGTTGCATTATTCCAAATTTGACTCCATGCTATTTGAATTGTTTCTCTCTATGTGCTTGTAATATTCTCTCTGTGACCTGAAATCTCTGAAATTTAACTATAATACTCCTGGCAGTTTTCATTTTGGGATCTCTTTCAGGAGGTGGTAGGAGGATTCTTTCAATTTCTAATTTAACCACTGTTTATATAATACCAGGACAGTATTCCTTGATAATTTATAGAAAAAAAATAATGCCAAAGGCTTCTATTTGGATCATTATTTTGGGGTAGTCCAATAAATTTTAAATTGTTACTTTTAGATCTGTTTTCCAAGTCAGTTGTTTTTCCAGTGAGATAGTTCACATTTTCTTCTAATTATTCATTTTTTATTTTGTTTTATACTGCCTTGATTTCTCACAAAGTCATCAGGTTTTCATTGCTCCATTATCTGTTTTAAGAAATTATTTTCTTCAGTGAGCTAATACATCTAATTTTCCATTTCATTAATTCTGCTTTTTAAGTAATTCTTCTCCTCATTAGGTTTGTGGACTTCCTTATCTATTTGACCCAGTTTGTTTTTTTTAAAGAAAGATTTTATTTATTTGGAGGTTTGCAGTTTTTCCCCTTATCTTGCTTCCCCCCACCCCCCACAGAAGGCAGTCTGTAAGTCTTTACATTGTTTCCATGATATACATTGATCTAAGTTGAACGTGATGAGAGAAAAATCATATCTGTAAGGAAGAAAAATAAAGTATAAGAGATAGCAAAATTACATAATAAGATAATGTTTCCCCCCCCTAAATTAAAGGTAAAAGTCTTTGGTCTTTGTTCAAACTCCACAATTCTTTCTCTGGATACAGATGGTATTCTCCATTGTAGATATCCAAAAATTTTGCCTGATTGGTGCATTGATGGAATGAGCAAGTCCATTAAGATTGATCATCAACCTCATGTTGATGTTAGGTTGTACACTTTTTTTTCGGGTTATGCTTATCTTGATCAACATCAGTTCATGCAAATCTTTTCAGGTTTCTCTGAATTCCCATACCTCTCTTCTGGTTTCTAATAGAACAATAGAGTTCCATGACATACAGGTACCAGTTTGCTAAGCCATACCCCACTTGAAGGACATTCACTTAATTTCCAATTCTTTGCCAACAAAAACAGGGCTGCCACGGATTTTTCTGTACAAGTGATGTTTTTACCCTTTTTCATAATCTCTTCAAGGTAAAGACCCAATAGTAGCATTGCTGGATCAAAGTGTCTGCACATTTTTGGGCATAATTCCAAATTGCTCTCCAGAAAACTTGAATGAGTTCACAGCTTCACCAAAAATGTATTAGTGTTCCTGATTTCCCACATCTCTTCCAACATTGATCATTGTCCTTTCTGGTCATAATGGCCAGTCTGAGAGGTGTGAAGTGGTACCTCAGTGATGCCTTCATTTTCATTTTTCTAATACGTCACAATTTAGAGCAATTTTTCATATGACTACAAAACATTTTGTTTTCCTCATCTGTAAATTGCCTTTGCATATCCTTTGAGCATTTGGCAATTGGGGAATGGCTGGGTTTTTTTGAAAATTTGACTCAGTTCTCTGTATATTTTAGAAATGAATCCTTTGTCAGAAATACTATTTGTAAAAATTATTTCCCAATTTACTCCATTTCTTTTGACCTTGGCTACAGTGGTTTTGTCTGTGCAAAAACTTTTTCAATTTAATGTAAGGAAAAATGGTCTAGTTTGTTTTTAATGATATTCTCCATCTCTTCCTTCATCATAAACGGTTTCCCTTTCCATAGGTCTGACAGGTAAACTACTCCTTGATCTTCTAGTTTGCTTATAATATTGTTTTTTAATGACTGAATCCTATTTTAATTTTGATCTTATCTTGGCATAGGGTGTGAGGTGTTGATCTAATCCAAGTTTCTGTGATATTAAGTTCAAATTTTCCCAATAGTTTTTTTATCGAAGAGAGGATTTTTAACCCAATAGCTGGACTCTTTGGGTTTATCAAACAGCAGATTACTATAATCATTTCCTGCTATTGTACATAGTCTATTCCACTGATCCACCACTCTGTTTCTTAGCCAATACCAGACAGTTTTGATAACTGATGCTTTATAATATAATTTTAGATCTGGTAAGGTTAAGCCACCTTCTTTTGCACTTTTTTTTCATTGAATCCCTAGAGATTCTTGACTTTTTATTTCTCCATATGCATTTACTTACAACTTTTTGTAACTCAATAAGGTAATTTTTTGGAATTTTGATTGGTAGGGTACTAAACAGGTAGTTTAGTTTTGGTAGAATTGTCATTTTTATTATATTAACTCTACGTATCTATGAGCAGTTGATATCTGCCCAGTTATTTAAATCTGATTTAATTTGTGTGAGAAGTCTTTCATAATTGTTTTTAAAAAGTTTTTGAATCTGCCTTGGCAGGTAGACTCCCAGGAATTTTATAATGTCTGAGGTTATTTTGAATGGAATTTTGCTTTCTAGCTCTTTCTGCTGTATCTTGATAGTCACATATAGAAATGTAGAGGATTTGTGAGGGTTTATTTTATATCCTATGACTTTGTTAAAGTTGCTAATTGTTTCAGTAGTTTTTTGATGATTTTTTGAGATTCTCTTGCTATACATCATGTAATCTGCAAAGAGTGATAGTTTTGTCTCTTCCTGATTCTAATTCCTTCAATTTATTTTTCTTCTCTTATTGCTGAAGCTTAATATTTCTAATATGTCTAATATGATATTGAAGAGCAGTGGTGATAATGGGCATCCTTGTTTCACCCCTGATCTTATTGGGAATGCTTCTATCCTATCCCCTTTGTATATATTGCTTGCTGATGGTTTCAGATAGATACTGCTTATTATTCTAATGAACAAAACATTTATTTCTACTCTCTCTCTCTTTCTCTCTCTCTCTCTCTCTAGTGTTTTTAGTAGGAATGGGGATTGTATTTTGTCAAAAGCTTTTTCAGCATCTATTGATATGATCATATGATTTCTGATAGGGTTGTTATTGATATAATTAATTATACTAACAGCTTTCCTAAATTTGGAACAACCCTGTATTCCTAGGATAAATCCTACTTGCTCATAATGTATTATCCTAGTGATAACTTTTTGTAGTCATTTTGCTAAGATTTTAGTTAAGATTTATGCATCTATATTCATCAGGTAGATAGGTCTATAATTTTCTTTCTCTGTTTTAACTCTTCCTGGTTTAGGTATCAGTGCCATATTGGTGTCATAGAAAGAGTTAGACAGAGTTATGCCCTCACCTATTTTTCCAAAGATTTTATGTAGAATTGGAACTGATTTTTCCTTAAATGTTTGAGAGAATTCACTTGTGAATCCATCTTGCCCTGGAGATTTTTTTCTCAGGGAGTTCAATAATGGCTTGTTTAATTTCTTATTCTAAGATAGGGTTATTTAGGTTTTTAGTTTCTTCTTCATTTAATCTGGGCAATTTATATTTTTGTAAATATTCATCAATTTCACTTAGATTGTCAAATTTTTGGCATATGGTTGGGCAAAATAATTATGAGTTATTAGATTAATTTCCTCCTCATTGGTGCTGTCACCTTTCTCATTTATGAGACTAGCAATTTAGTTTTCTTTTTTTCTTTTTTTATATCAAATTGACCAGAGGTTTATCAATTTTATTGCTTTTTTCATAACCAGCTCTTGGTTTTATTTATTAGTTCAATAGTTTTCTATCAGTTTTATATATTTCTCCTTTAATTTTCACAATTTCTAATTTGGTACTTAATTGGGGTTTCTAATTTGTTCTTTTTCAAATTTTTTTAGTTGCATATTTAGTTCATTATCTCTTCTTTCTCTAATTTATTCATGTAAGCATTTAAAGATATAATTTATCTCCTCACATCTGCCTTGAGTATAAACCATAGGTTTTAGTATATTGTTTCATTATTGTCATTATCTAGCATGAAATAATTAATTCATCCTATAATTTGTTGCTTGAACCACTCACTCTTTAAAATGAGTTTATTTAGTTTCCAATTAGTTTTGGGTCTAAATCTCCCTGGCACAATATTGCATATAATTTTTATGATATTATGATTGTCTTTGCATTAATATATGTAATATTTATTATTGTATTATTTATTCACTACTTCTGCCTTTCTGCAATTGATCATTAGGTTTTTATACCCTAATGCAAGGTCAATTCTTGTATAATTTCCATGTATTGCAGAAATTTTTTTTCCTTTCTACACTCATTCAATTTCCTCCATAAGTTTTTCATATCTAGGTTTTCTAACAATCTATTTACCTCCTTAACTTCCTTCTTATTTATTTTATGATTAGATTTATCTAAATCTCAGAGAGGCAAGTTGAGGTTTTCCACTAGTAGAATTTTGCTGTCTATGTCTTCCTGCAGCCCTTTCAATTTCTCCTCTAAGAGTTTCAATGCTATACCCCTTTCTTTCCCCTTTCCAATTTTCCCCTTCTTCCTTCCCTTCCTTCTGTCAGTTCCTCTTTTCTCCCCCCCTCTCTGTTCCCCCTCCCCCTTTCCACGTTCAATACTTGAAAGGTAAGATAAGTTTCTCAACTTAATTGAGTGTGTGTGTAAGTTAACTTTAAGCCAAGTCTGATGAAAGGAAGATTCAGGTCATTCTCACCTCCTCCCTTCTTCTTCTCTATTACAAGAGGTCTTTTTACTTTTTAATGTAATGAGACTTACCGAATGTCCTCCATTCTCTTATCTCCTTACTCTACATCTTCATTTTTTTTTAAATCTTTCCATCTGAGTAATAGAAAAGTCATGAGTGTCCATCACTTTTGGCTAAGTATATTATCTCTAATAGAGTTACAATTCTCAAGAGTTATGAGAGTTTTTCTCCCCCCTTGGGGATATAGCCAGTTTCATCTTATTGGAGAGCAGGTTTTTTCTTTCCCCTTTTTTAAAACTTTCCATGTGTCTCTTAAGCCTCCTCTTTGATGTCCAAATTTTCTATTTAGCTCTGGTCTTTTTATCAGGAAATGTTGGAATTCTCCCATTTTGTTAAATGTCCATCTTTTTTCCTCTGGAAGAGAGGGTTCAGCTTTGCTGCATAGTGAATTCTTGGCTGTATTGCAAGCTCTTTTTGTTCTTCAGAATATGTCATTCCAGGACCTTTGATCCCTTAATGTTGATGCCACCAGGTCCTGTGTAATCCTTACTGTGGTTCCTTGGTATTTAAATGTTTCTTTCTGGCTAAAAAGAATTTTCTCTTTTATCTGATAGTACTGGAATTTGGCCACAATATTCATTGGTGTTTTCATTTTAGGATCTCTTTTCAAAGGGGATCGATGTATTCTTTCAATAACTATTTTACCTTCTGATTCCATGATATCAGGGCAGTTTTCCATCACTGAATTCTGTAATATCAAGTTCAGACTTTTTTTTCTCTTCAGTGTTTCAGGTTGTTTTCAATAATTCTCATTCAATAATTCAATAATTCTCAATTCAATCTATTCTCAAGGTCAGGGTTTTGCTGATGAGGTATTTTACATTTTCTTCTATTTTTTTCAATCTTTTGGTTTTGTTTAATATAATTAATGTTGTCTCATGAAGTTATTAGTTTCTAAAGATTCCATTTTTTTTATAAAGAAGAATTTTCCTCATTTACCTTTTGCAAATCCTTTTCCAATTGGTCAATCCTATTTTTGAAGGAATTTTCCATTTGCCCAAGTGTAGTTTTGAGATAATTGTTTTCTTTTGGTATTTGTCCAATTGTATTTTCCAAGGATTTGTTTTCTTGTTGCAAGATGTTAATTTTCTCTTGCAATATGTTAATTTTCTCTTGTTTCTTTTCCCAATTTTTACAATTGTTTTTTTAAACTCCTTCCTGTTTTCTTCAAGGAAGTTTTTCTGGGCTGGAAATCAATTCATATTCTCCTTAGCAGTGCTAGATCTCTCTGTATTAGTATCTGGTTCTTCTAAGTATTTCTCCATGGTCCCCCCTTTCCATTTTTCCTTTCTTCATTTTCCTAGCATCTTGTTGGGGGAGGGGCTAGTTTTCAGTGGTTTGCTTTTGAAAACACTAGAGGTTTGTTCACTTGGTTTAGTAATTCCATTTGGACCAGTAGGGAGCATTGGTTGCTTTCTCTGGAATTTTTGAGGCCCTCTCCTAATCCTGGAGGTAGTGAGGGGCAACAGCAGGATCTGAATTTTCCTTGAACAATTGGATAAGCCCTGAAGGCGGGAGTTAATCTCCTTTTAGCTGAGGGAGCTCTGCTGCCTACATCTGAACCTGTGGGGTGGATGAGAAATTATCTTTTGTTCTGAGAAGAATGCTCTGCTAAAAGATTGGAGCTCAGGTCTGGGGCCCAGCTGATTGGTTTCCAGGCATGCTCTGTATACCTCTCTGTGCTGGATCTCCCTCTCCCATCAACTGGGATTCACCAGAGATCCTCTACTCCTGGCCAAAGATTCTGCATCTAAAGTTGATCCTCAGACTGGCCACTCACCAAATCTGTGGTTGAGACCCGTCCTCTGACTTCCTCCTGCTGCTGTCCCTGCACCTGCTCTCCACTCCTGGTTCACCCATGGTCCCCTGAGACAGACCTTGCTGGTAGGTGTTCTTCTCCTAGCTTCTTTTTCTGGGTTTTGTTGATAAAATTTATGTTAAGGGAGTTCTTTCATGCTATTTTTGAGGTGGGGGGAAGGATTTAGCACAGCACCTGTCTTCTCTCTGCTATGTTGGCCAGAAGTCCCAGAATGGTTTATAAGATGTTTTCTTTAGTATTTAGTTATAACCTCCCCTTCGATTATAAGACCTGGGGAAAACTGAAAACTTGAGGGTCCCTAGAAAGTATCTCTCTGAAATCAGTGGTAAAACTTCCAAAGCTTGGGACAGTGCACCTTTCAGCCTGGAAACAATCCTGACTTATCAAAAAGTCAAAAGCAAGTTGTAAGCTAGGGAAATGAACAAACAGAAAGAAAAAAAAACTCACCTGTATGTGGCAGAATTCTCTTGCTGACTCTCAAATGTGTCCTTGACAATCTCTTGTCTAAGAGTTCTGGAAACCACCATGGCTGCCCATGACCCAATCCCTGTCACTTCCAGGATTGCTGGAATTATTTGGTATGGGTTGAGGCTGGTTAGTTTCTGTGGTGCTGACACTGCCCTGACCTCCTCTCTCACCACAATGCAGGAGAACCTTCCCACTGATCTTCCAAGTTGTCTTGGGCTAGTAATTTGTTTCATTCAGTCTTTTTGTGTGTTCTGCCACTCTAGGATTTGTTTAGTCATTATTTAAAGATGTTTGGAATGGTTTGAGGAGAGCTGGATCTTGGCCTCTCCATACAATAGTTCCTAATAAATGTTTATTGGTTTATTGATTTGTATCTTCCTTCACTTTCTTCTTCTATCTCCTCAATCAGAGATCATGTCTCATAGAATGTTTGTTAGAAGAGGCCATTTATTTTGATTTAAAATGATCCTTTACCTATTTTTGTTTCCAAAAACCATAATTTTTAAATAAATGACTTGAAAGCTAAAAAATAGTATTTTGTTTTAATTTTATTTTAATTTGGTGAAGAGAAGATTGTTTTATTTTAAGATTAGGTCTCCCTATCTCTTCCAGGCTGACATTACAAGGGATTCTCATGGGACCATCTCCACATCTGAGAATTCCAGAAACTTTGTTTTGCTCCATTTCTTTCCTAGGTTGGTCTCCTCCTTTTTAAGCAAGCATATGCCCCATCTCAGAGAATCACCATTTTAAGTTTACTAAGTGAGAATATATGATTGATTTTTATCCCTGACCACAGTTAAGAACTATTGAGCTCAAGAGATTTAGGACCTCAGCTTCTCTCATTATCAGGGACTGTAGATGTACCCATCCATACTTAATTTAAAACATTTGAAATGAACAAAAAATACATCTCTCTTTTTATCTGCATATTATCATCCAAATAAGCATGCTTTAGGGGAAAAAGTCCTTGAGGATTTGCTTTTTATATTTTCAACTGTGTCCCCAATATATTAAAAAATAGAATATACCCAAATATATCAAATAATAGAATATCCCCAAATACATTAAACAATTAGACACACTTATAGATTTTAAGAACTGTAGATTATAATACATATACTCTCTTATTTCAGTCTCAAAATAATCCAGTGTCAGTTGTGTTCTATGTATATAATTATTCTCATATTACAACACGAGGAAGTTGAGATTCAAACATATTAAATCCTTTGCAAATGACAAGATGAACATTAAGTATTAGAGATGAAATTTGAATACAAATCCTCCTGGCTATAGATGCACCAGGTTCCTAAGTAGAAATAAAGATGAAAATCTGGGCTAAATACTATAGATAGGAATATAGGCAAAAAAATCAATCCCTGCACTTAAGTGAGAAAGACTGCATACTACTACAAATATACAAACAAGATCTATAGAGGAAGCACTTGAGATTGTCTCAGAAAGAACTCACTAATATTTATGGAGGTCTAGGAAAGACCTATTGCAGAAGGTGCCATGTAACTTAATCTTTAAGGAAACCAGAAAATTAGGAAGTAGGACAGTTAGGAAATGGAGGGTCTTATGTGAGAATCAACAATGAGACCAGTGTCAATTAGAAAACTAAAAAGATAGCAAGGGGATAAGGTATGAGTTAAACAGAAGAACTAAAAACCTAAAGATGATAAAGAACCAATGAATATGAGAATATCATGGTCATACCTACATATAAGGACCATGAATTTTACAAGTTAACAAAAGATTGTTTCATTCAAGAATTCTTTTAAATGTCAAAAGAGACAAAAAATGCTAAATAACAATAGGTAAAAGAGATCTTCTGAATAAGGGAAATCATTAGAGATAAGATTCCACAAAAATCAGTCAGAGAGGCAATCCATAAACATTTATTAAGTATCTAATCTAGGTCCTGTGCTCACACAAACAAAAGGCAACAAATAGTCATATTGCTCAGTGACACTTTTTAATCTATGTATAATTTCCACAGGACCAAAAATCCCCATTAATCATCTCTAGATATTATTCATTCTATCATAGGATAATAAAAAGAAAGCTGGAACTGGAATTTGATAAAACCTAGATTCTAATTGTACCTCCAAGGCATATTGATATTATGTTCATGAGCAAATCATCCACATTTTCTAGTTTCAATATTACTAACTATAAAATGGCTAAAATAAAAATTCATTGAATTATGAGGGTTAAATGAAATATCTTTTGTTAAAGTTGTTTTAACCCGTTGTCTTATCATGATTATCACCTTGGACAAACCTTTGAATTTTTCTGGTTATCATTTTCCTACTCTCTAAAATGAGGAAATTAGACAAAATAAGGACCTTTGTTATATGACAGTTTGATAACCCTATGGACTCCTCAGAATTATGCTTTTAAATATATGAAATAAATTTCTTAGGAATACAAAGGAAATAATTATGTGGAATATAGATATGGAACTATTTCCATTTTGAAACTTAATAGTAAAATAAATTTGAAATTTAACACATAGTCCTTCTGTGGAGAAACTGTGGATTAAGTGTTCCTAACAGAGACAGTCTAATGGAATGACTGCTGAACTTGAGGAAGGCCTGGAATCAAATCTCAAACATTTGCCAGCTTGTGATCTTGGACAAGCAATATAACCTCTATGAACATAAATGTCTTTATCTGGAGAATGGGGATAAATAATGACATTTACCTAACCAAGCTATTGAGAGACTCAAAAAAATAAGTCTATAAAGTTATTTTTTAAATGTGCAACATTGTGTGAGGATCATCTATGATGGATTTGCTTATCTCAGCAATATAATAATCAAAGGCAATTCTAAAGAAATTGTGATGGAAATAGCATCCACATTCAGAGAACAAACTATGGAGACTGAATGTACACCAAAGTTAACTATTTTCAATGTTTAAAATCTGTTTTATGTTTTATGGTTACTTTTCCTCTCAATTTTTTCTTTTTTATTCTGATTCTTCTTTTATGACATGATTATTATGTAAATATACTTGACATAATTATACATGTATAATCTATATTATTAGATTGTTGTCTGTCATGGGGGTGAAGGGAAAGGAGGAAGAGGGAAACTGAAACTCGAAATCTTACAAAAAAAGATCATTGTAAACTATTTTTCACATGTAGTTGGAAAAATAAATTACTTTTAATAATGTAAAACTGTATATAATTCAAGCTATTATTTTATCAGCAAAGTCCTTTACTTACTATTTTAAATCTATGATATTAAGAGACCATTTCCTTATTTTTCTGAGTTTTTTTAAAATTTTTTTTAGCTCAGTTGGTTCTAGAGAAAGTAAAGTTGATTTGAAGAAAGTCTCAAAGCTGGCAATGGCTCCTTGGAGAGTGACAGAATTCTGACCCTTTTCCTCTCTTCACCATGGATCAGCTCCTTAGCAAAGGATATACAACACTTTCCTTCTATGGATAGTGTTCAGGTACTGAACTGGAAGCAAAAATTACAGCCCCAGGTCGCATCTGTAACCACTGAAAGAAAAAAAACGACTGAGAACATCTTTAAAATGACACAGTAGATAGAATACTAATCTTGCATTCAGGTAGACCTGAATTCAAATTTGGTCTCAGATGCTCAGGGATGTGTGAGTCTAAAAGAGTTTGCCTCAGTTTCTTCAAATATAAAATTGGAAAAACGATAAAACCTACATCTTAAGGTTATTGTAAATGACTTTTTGGTAAAGAACAATACATAGTACATAATATATTCTATTTCCTTCCTTCCAATATTGATTTTCTCAAATTTGACTTTTATAGATGATGTTTATACCAAGTTCTTTGCATGTTGCTTCCTTGATTTGACTGTGAGATTTGGTTGCTTTCTTGTTGCCCTTGTTATTTTATCTTATTTGATCCCCTGGATTTGGGACAGTGTAAATAGCTAAATTATTTGTTAACTGAAAATTTCAGAGTGGGGAGATCTTATGTCATATCTACCTTCTTCTCTCTCTATCTGGCAATGGAAATATTAATAATTCTACATATGTGTTCAAGTCACATACTTACCATTTACTAGTTGTATAACATTGACAAATCACTTAAGTGTTCTGGACATCAATTCTTAAAATGACTTTTAAAGTCATTTCCACCTCTAAAGCTCTGATACTGGTTATTCCCCCCCCTAACTAATCCTTAATCATAAAGATTAATAAAATGCTGAGTCATTTTTGAGATAATAAAAATAACTCTCGAAGGAGTGAAAAAAAAGCTGCTTCTTTGGCATAGATCATTCAGTCCCCAGAAAACATTTTCCTGCAAGCTCCAGAAAAAGTAAAATATACTTTGAGAAAATATCTCAATCTATGTGAAAAGCTAGTCAAATCTTTACAAAACTACAATTTCATCATTGAAAAGGATCATAGTGTCCAATTAATGTCTCTTTTACATTAGACTTAGCAGGTGATCATCTAGTCTATCTTTGAAAATATCCATTGGAAGAGGGAGGGGATGCTACCTCCTAAGATTACTCATTCCACTGTGGATAGTTTGAATTACAGGCAAAATGTTCTTTTGTTTTGTTTTTCTCACATCAAGCCCAAATTGTTATCTTTGCAGTTCCTATCAATCTAATCAATTTTCCATGTGACAACTTGTGAAATTCTTGTTCCTAATCCCTTTTTCATGGACTCCCATTTTCTTTAACAGAACTGCAAATGCTATGAATCTAAAATGTTTTACATCATTACATTTAAACATCATGAATTTTCTACTCTGAAATCCTTTTAGATTGCCAATGTCCTTCATAAACTGAGCATCGTTCTCTAAATGGGAGATGTCTAGCACCATTGTTATAGATGTTGTTCTGCCCTTAATGGAGCCTAACATTGAATTAACTTATTTGACCACATCCCACTGTTCCTTCACATTGAGTTTGAAGTTCACTAAAACCTCTAAATAGAATACCTCTATCTAGTCAATACCCTCCCCAATCTTGTATTGGAAGTTGGATTGAGGGTCTAAATGGCAGAGTTAAAATTTATTACAGATTCCAACATTCTACCCTATGAAGATCCCTTGAAGTCTTTCTTTTCTTTCAACTTCCTATCATATGCAAATTTAATAAACATAAATCCTATGCCTATATCTACTTTATCTCTCAATGCTAAAACATGTTAAACACCACACATCCTTGGGACATTCCACTGAAGACATCCTTCTAAGTTGACATTAAATACTTTTTGAAGGACGTTGAGTCCAGGTCATTTAAACAGTGCCAAATTCACCTAATTATACTATTGATTATGCCTTATATCTCTATCTTTTCCATGTGAATATAATGAATAGATTGTTAAGTTATTTATTCTTACCAGTGACTCCTAGTTCTGTTTGCTTGGGCCACAAAGAATAAATTTAATCTTTTTTTCCATGTGTTAACCTAAAGAAAGCTATTGTGTTTCTTTCCCAGGCTGGATATTTTTGGTATTTTTAACCAATCATGATATGGATGTTCTCTAGCCTTCTCACACTTCTCTCTGAACTCCTCTATATGTATTATTCCTTGTCTATGACTTTGCTTTAATTTTGCTAATGCTCTTAGAGAAAAGAAATTGTTTAACTCTATGACATTACTGTTTATTACCATAGTTTCTCTGAGTTTCAATGGTGTAATGATGGGAGAAGAATCAGTGTCCGTATTGTGTTTTGATGTGTTATATGATGTGCGTTGCATTGCATGATATGTGTTTGTGTTGGATTGAACTTGTCTGAGATTTGAGGTGGAAATCATGAAGCTTCAAATAAGTTATTACTCAGACCTTATATCAAACATGTCATTTTTCAAACTGCTTTCACCTCCTTTGGTTCTCACAACAAGCTTGGTAGGGATTACCATCACCCACCTGGTCAGTGAGGAAACTGATATTTAGAACAGTCAAGGGATTCACTCAAAGTCACAAGAAAAGTTACATTCCTTTGAAAAATTTGCCATTTTTTACTTTGTTCACTGAATTCTTGTGCCTTTAAAGTCTGCTTGAAATGTTAATTCTCCCTTAAAACCTTTACTAATGACCCCCTCTTCTATACCCCAAGTGAGCAGCAGCTCACTTCTTTTACTGCCCTAGACTTTATTTTTTTTTGGCTTTTTTGCAAGGCAAATGGGGTTAAGTGGTTTGCCCAAGGCCACACAGATAGGTAATTATTAAGAATTATTAAGTGTCTGAGACTGGATTTGAACCCAGGTATTCCTGACTCTAGGGCCGGTGCTTTATCCACTGTACCCCCTAGCAAACCCTGACCTAGACTTTATAAAGCATCTTTGCAACCCTCCCATAAACCTAGCTCTTGCATTTATTGTTCAGATTTTTCAAGTCATGCTTGACTCTTCATGACCCATTTGGAGTTTTCTTGACAAAGATATTGAAATGGTTTGCCATTTTCTTCTTCGGTTCATTTTATAGATGAGGAAACTGAGGCAAATAGAGTTAAATATATATATATATATATATATATATATGAATATGTAGGTATGCATTTGTATATGCTGTGTCTGTATTTATATACATTTATATGTGTTTGTGTTTGTGTTTGTGTTTGTGTGTGTGTGTGTGAATGTGGGATAAAGGTTGATACATTTGTGTTTGTTAGAAGAGTACCTGGACTCTCATAGAGCAAATTTATGGCAAAAAATAAACCTAAAGGATGACTGAATATAGTAAAAAAGAGTAGAGATTGTAACAAGAGGATTGGTTTGAGTGTCATCTCTAGAAACTACATTATGGCATGGGGATTTTTGAAGTCAGGAGTATTTCAGTATGAATTCTACTTCTGACACTAAACTATAGAAACACTCAAGTCATTTAACCTTTCTTAGCCTCAGTTTCCTCATTTGTAAGGTGAGGATAAGAGTGCTTATAAGATCTCCTTCACAGAATTGCTATACAATTTAAATGAAAGTCTCAATTAAGCCCTTCTCATCCTTCATCCTGTGGCTTACTCTCTTCATTGGGGAGTAACTACCCCAGACCACCATTTCATGAGGGATGTAGCTACTTTTATTTTAAATATGACTTAATTTACTCAATAACAGATCTACTCTGATCCCACCCTCTGCTAAATATGCATTCACCTTTTCCAGTTACTCTTTATATGATATATTACATTATTAATATATAAACTTCTTGATGGCAGGGAATATCTTCCTTATTTCTATTGCTATTCCCAGAGGTAATAATCTTTATCTCTATCTATCGAAAGCATTATTTGTCTCAACCACTTTTATTCATCTTCCACACGTAGCCTGCAATCAATCTGTTGATCTCTCTCTAAATATTGATTTCATTGTCATGGAATGTTGAATTGGAAGCCCAGAAGTCATCTAGTCCAATCAATCTTTGGTCAAGAATTTTCCTTCCCCTAACCTCAACAAATGGTCATCCTAACTTTGCTTGAAGACCACCAGTAGAAGCGGAATCACTCATTCTTAGAGAGACAGTGTGACCCAATAGCTTTGGCACTCACTAAACTTGGAATTCAGAAGACCTGGCTCAGCTTTAATGTCAGACAGCTATTACATTCATGGGAAAGTCACTTGATATCCCTGAACCTCAGTTGCCTCCTCTATAAAATTATGATAATAAAAGCATAATTCAGAAGACTGTTGTGAGCTCCAGATGGGATGAAGAATATAAAATGTTTTGAAAAGTATAAAGAAAGATGAAAACATTGGAACAAGTATTACCTCTTGGGAAGGTTCATTAGTTATTGAAATTATTATAACTGAGAAAATTTTGCTTACAGACAGCTTCAACCTATTTTTTTCCTGCAGGTTCTATCCCTAATCCCTGTTCTTCCCTTAGCAGCTGAGTGGAAAGAGTATAATCTCTTATTATAATCTCTATTTTGCTCCCTTCTCAGCTATGATATATGAAGCAAATTAAATATATTTTGAAAACTATAAAAAGTAAAAGTAACAAAACTAATAAAAATAACAAAGCTAATCTAAGTTTAAGACAGTGCTATTCCTATTTATAGAAATAACAAACTAGTCTGGGGGTGAATGGGTTTTATGAAAGTATACCATGTCTTCCTCTCTCCTAATTCCTTTTACTTTTAAAGGACAATGCTTGCCCAGTCTCCTATCCAAGTGGAGTGTTAACAAGAGTCAGGTGTGGTAGGCAAGGTGCCCAGCAGATGGCACAGCCTACTATGAGGACTACTGCCAAAAGCATCTTTCACCCCTTATGCTAAATGAGGAGTCAGCCAGAGCACATATAGGAAAACAACATTGTTAGCTTTCTTTTGCCAAAGCTGTCAAGAATGTAAGGGACTCTGCAGCTGCGAAGATGCTTATCCCCAATGGACCACACAATTCCCTCAGACTGTTTTAATTGTATTACTTTTGTTTTTGCTTCTAATGTTCAGGCTTCAAGAACACAAAACACACACACACACACACACACACACACACACACACAGACAATCATCAACAAAACAAGAGGAAGAATGGGAAATCTTCAGTCTTTCAAGGAGATGGAGCAGAGGCAGCTCTGTGACTCAGATAGGATGGTAGCAATGCCTCCAATGACCTTAAATAGGAGATAGCCTAAAGGAGGTCTTTCCTTGTCTCAGCAACATACAGGCAGCTTCAGAACATAGAATAAAATATCTGAGAGTGGAGAAAAACTCAGAGATACTCTAGCTTAATCCATATGGGGGAAAATCACCTCTCTGATATCAACCAACCAATCCATCCACAAGCTCCTGCCAAAAGTCAGACACTAGAACCTAAGGAGACAAAGATAAAAGTGAAAGCATCCCTGCTCTCAAGGATTTCAAGTTTTATTTGAAGCAATTTATGTATGTATATAAATATATATGCATAAATATGGAATATGCACATATGTGAAGCAATTTATACATGCATTTTAAATATAGGGAAATACAAAGGAATTTGGAGGTGATTGTTGAACACAATTGAAGAATTCAAGTGAGAGAAATCCATTATTATCTCTTGTGGAAGATCCTCCTATTTTGTTATATCTCTACTGCTTAATTCACAAGGCTAGGAAGTTTGTTCTAAATCTGATCCCAATTCAGCTCATTTGTAAGCTGTTATCCCTTGCTCTTCAACAATCTCTCCTCTGTAGGTTTCTCTGCTTATCTTCCTGTCCCCATCTCTCTGTCTCTGTCTCCGTTTCTCATTCCTTTCTGTCACTCTTTGTCTCTCTATTTCATTCTCTCTGTATATCTCTCCATTTGCCTGTCTGTTCCTTCATCAGAGAGACAGAGAGACGGGAGAGATGGAGATGAAGGAACAGACAGGAAAATGGAGAGATATACAGAGAGAATGAAATAGAGAGACAAAGAGTGACAGAAAGGAATGAGAAACGGAGACAGAGAGACAGAGACAAAGAGAGAGTCTTTTTATTTAAAAGAGTCATGTATCTCAGACCTGGGATTTTAAGCCACAAGAAGTCTTAAATAACCTCCATGCAGTCTACTATTATCCCTCATTCAACGACTATATTTCATACTCCAATTCCCAGAGAAGTCACTTACCAGGAGTCAAGTATCAAGTTGGCCGCAGATCCGAGACCAGAATATAGACTTTTGGATACTCAAGTCAAAGATCATTTCATTATACCACTCTGTCTTTCAAATACTTTCTGACAGAGTGATGCCACAGAAAGAGAGCTATGTTAACAAGGAAAGAGAATTGGATTTTGGAATTAGATGAAAGGGTCTTGATTCCTGTTTCTGTCATTTGTATGAGCCTGGGCTAATCAATTATCATTTCTGAACCTCTGAGGTAGTGATTTTTTTTTTTGGTTTGGTTTTTAATCAGTAAGACTGACAGCAATTAGATGAAAGAACTCTAAGTTCTTATTCAACTTTAAGCCTATGATCTAATGATCCTATAGTGATCCTTATTTGCCTATATGACTCTAGGTAAATCAATTTCTCCAAGTCTCAATTGCTTCATCAAAAGAATGACATTATGAACCAAATGGCCTCTGTGGTCTCTCAATCAAAAATCCTGGTCTCTGCTCCCCCCCCCAAAAAAGGGTCTGAAGGAAGAAAAGGGAGTCCAGGGTGAGGACCTGCAGAAGTTGATCCAGACAGTGTTTGGAGAAACAGCCCAGTAATGAACAGAAGGAGATGGGAAAGAGTAACCATTAGACTAGAAAAGCAGAAACCAAAATAGTTATCCCTGAGGAGTAAAGTGAAAGAACCTGAAGGTGGGAGAGAGGGAAGATAGACAAAAAAGACTAAGAGAGAAGACAGAGATATAGAGGCAAGCAAAAAGCTTGACAGAAGACATAGAAAGAAAAAAAAACAGAGACAAGAAAACAAAGAAATGGACAGAGAGGAGAGACAGACAGACAGACACAGAGACACAGAGACAGAGAGAGAAGGGAAGAAAATCAGGGAGAGACAGACAGAGACAAAGAAACAGGGTCAGATAGAAGAAAGAGAAAGAAATAGAGGCAGTGAAAAATAGAGAAAGAAGGAGAAAGACAAAAAGCAAAGAAACAATAAAAGACAGAAGGAAAAACTTCTATTGATAGGCACCAAGTTTTCCCAGATTGCACAATTTGGCTGATGAAAGGTCAGTAATGGGACAATGTTGAAATAACCAGCATGTTGGCAGATCTCATATATTTAAACAAATGACAAGCATTGCATTCTAGGCCCGGTTTAATATAAGAGAAAGTCATGAGATACAGAAAACTAGACTGCAAAATGGTCTTGTTATAAACCCACAACTTCCAATGTTGCCTTCAGGGAGACATTTGCTATTGTAACACAGGTCCCTGGCAGGATGGTGGCCAGGTCTCTTAGCTCTGTTCTCTCTTGTTTTTATCCATTCAATAGCTACAATAACCTTTAGTAAATGATTTAGATGGGAGCATTTTCCAATGAAAATGCCTTCCCTCTGATAAACAGTGATTTTACCATCTGTGAAGGTATTTAAGAGGACTGTAGGACACAAACCTCTTCTATAAAGTTCCAGAAGCTTTATTATACCTTGGGAAAAAAGTTCTGGTTTGGAGCCAGTGCTTAGTTCTGAATTTTGAATCTGGTTTTGAAATTCAGTTCAATTGAATGAGCAAATATTAAATGCCTACTATGTGCCAAACAAATACTGTTAGGTTCCAGTGATGTGAAAAAAAATGAAAAACAATTCCTGCCTTCACAAAGATTGCCTTCAATTGGGACGACATAAGACTGTAATAAATTAAGAGGTGGAAATGGATTTTTAGAAATCTTCTAATTGGAAGCCTCTATTTTACAGATGAGGAAACTGAGATACAACAAAGTGGAGGGATCTGCCCATGGTCTAACAGGTAATGACACAGATGGGATTTGGAGTGATATGTCTGAAATTAAAGCCCAGTGGTTCTTCTACTTCAACACAATATTTGCCTCATACACAGATACTTCAAATCAAAAAGGCCACAATTATTTATCAAGTATCTACTGGGTGCCAGACACTGTGCCAAGTTTTTGAAATGTAAAGGGAGACGAAATAGCCCCTAATCTCCAGGGGCTCACAATCAAACAGGGGTGGCATCCTATAACCAATTTTATGAATATGAGTTATAGACAGGATAGGCTAAAACTAACTTCAGAAAGAAGGTAACAATAATAAGAGGGTCCAAGAAAGGCTAATTATAAAAGGTGGGATTTCAGCTGAGACCTGAAGAAAGCCAAAAGGTAGAGATCAGAAGGGAGGGTATTATAGACATAGGAGGCAGCTGGTGAAAATTCATGGAATTTAAAAATGGAAATTGTATAGTAAGCAAGGGGGTCAGAGTTTACATGGAGACAAATAAGATTTGAGAATGTGGTCAGTTTTTGAAAGACTTTAAAAGTTAAAGAATTTTAATAAATTGATAGATGATAGATGGATAGATAGATGATAGATAGATAGATGGATAGACAGATGAGCAGGCTGCCAGACAAGACTGTCAGATAGGCAGACAGATAGATGGATTGACAGACAGACAGATAAGACTATCAGAAAGACAGCAGATAGATAGATAGATAGATAGATAGATAGATAGATAGATAGATAGATAGATGGATGGATTGATAATGCAATATAACTTTTATAGAGTAAATGGCAAGTACTTCAGGAGCATAGTACTCTAGCAACTGGGGTGATTAAGAAATACCTTATGGGGTTCAGCATCATGGTAACTGAATCTAAAAGGAGCTAGGAATCCCAGGGATTAGGAGTGAAGAGAGAATATTCCAAGCATTAAGGAATAGCTTAATCAAAGATATGGAGGCAGAAGATGGAACATTGCATCCAAAAAACATCACCACTGGACTTTGAGTGAGGGATGGTAATGCAGTTGCTGACCATAAAATAGGTTAAACCCAAATTATAAAGGGTTTTAAATTCTAAAAAGTGGAATCTCTGTTTTAAGTTAGAGGCAGTAGTGAACTATTGGATTTTCTTCAGCAGAAAAAGAAGTATGTATTAGATAATTACTCTGGGTAAGGAACTATTCTAATAGTTCTAATAGTTCTGATACTTCTACAACTATCTTATTCAATTCTGGTATGTATCATCATCATCATTATCTCTATTTCGTAGTTGAGAATATTGACTCAAACAGAAGTCAACTGATGTGCTTAGTGTTTGAGGTTAGATTTGAACAAAGACTGAGTTCTCTATCCACTGAGCTGCCCATATATAGTAACATTAGAAAAGAGCATAAAACAATCCTAAATAGGTGGGAGAAAATGAAATTTTATTACCCTGTTTAAAGGGAAAATGGGATGGATAGGATATTCATGGAGGACTAGCACCTCTGAGAACTTGTTGAGTCCTTTTCATGGCTGCTCATCTACCTTTGATACTCCCCTACACAGCTCTCATCCATGGCTCGAAGCTATAACCTGTCCAGTGATCACACCAGGGGTACCACATATAGGCTAAACCAGGTTGAGGGTGACTAACTTATCACAAACCCATCAATGAATTAGGGGAGTGTCTACCCAAAACATGCACAGATTTGCCTAGACAGAATGGGTAGATGAGAATGGGTAGATGTTCCAACAGTTGTGAAGGTAACTGAAGCAGGATCTGTGGAGCACTTAAAGGTTCATCAGACATTGAAGACACCAAGGCTATCCACTGTATCCCAGGTCATCCCAAGTCAAAAATGAAGGATAAACAACAATACAGTTTAATAAATCTATCTTCCCTATTTCCTCCTGGTATTTAGCAAAGAGGTGAGTACTAAGATGAATGATATTATGACCAGTGGCACGTTTTCTAGTCCATTATAGAGTCCAGAGCCATGGAACATCTTCCACCTTTCTGAATACCTATTACGGTCAATGTCTATGAAATGACCAATTTACAAATGGGTATGTTTATTTCCAGATTGGGGAATAGAAACTGCCCAAGTAAGAATAGATTGATTCAGGGCTTAAAATGATATAATGATAAAAAAAACTTTAAATTAAATTAAATTAAGTTAAATTAAAAGTATAAGGTGTAAGGATCAAGTTAATAAAACAAACTTTTAAATTTATAGAAAGGATTAAAAAATAAACTTCATTCTATTTGACATGCACCTGCCAATTTAATGAAGTGGTCTTTTGATTCCTTATTTTTAGATCTTAATATTTTATTTCCCCAATTACATGTAAAAAAGCAGTTTTAACCTTCATTTTTATAGTTTTTGAATTCCAAATACTTTCCCTTAATCTCTCCCTTCCTCATCATTTAGAAGAAAAGAAATTTGAAAAAAGGAATACATGTGCAGTAATATAAATTATATTTCTTTATTAGTCATGATATGAAAGAAATCACAGACCAAAAAAGAAGGAAGAAAAAAGGGGGGGGGGGACCAGTTCTCTTTTATCTGCATTCAGATTCCATCAGTTCTTTCTCTGGAGGTGAATAGCATTTTTCATCATAGTTCCTACAGAATTATCTGGGATCTTTGTATTGCTGGGAATAGCTCAGTCATGTAATTGATCATTGTCCAATGTTTCTATTATTGTGTAGAATGTTCCCCTTTCTGCTCACTTCACTTTTACCAGTTATATCTTGACTTATATGGGAAGTAGATTTAAGGGAGGCAGATTTGGACAAAGTCATTGGACCCACTTTTTCTTCCAGTCATCAATGTCCAGTGGCAAGACAAAAGTCAAGACAACCAGTGAAGACTCAAGATGTGGTGAATGATCTTAGTGTCTTTGATGACTGACCAAATTCTCAGTACTCCATAGTGCCAACTTCAGCCACCTGCATGTACTTTAGAACAAATGGTTCTCATCTACCCATTTCACTGGGGAAATCTTCAATGGTTGAGGTAGATGACCTTTAACTCACCCAAAGATTTAAAATTTGTTTGTCAGTTCCTCTCAACCTTATTTATCAGGATGGTAACACTGCATGCTGCAACTTCTTGAAAGTATAGGTGAAAGTTGGGTGGCAGGTGGGATGCTAAAGGTTGATGAGTAGTCCAGAAAAAAAGGGCTCAGCAAGCCCCCACATCAGAGATTCTAGTTCTCTTTGAAAACCCCCTATACCATGCTAATTTATATTATGCATAGAGAATAAATTACATACACAGGTTCAAATGTACTACAAAGAATTGTAGTAAGTGAATGGGAATATTACAAATATAAAATAAATTAAGAACTGTTTTAAATATTTATGTAGGGACATGATCATACATATATAACTTATATCAGATTACTCACTGTCATGCAGAGAGGGAGAAAAGGGAGAGAGGTAGAAAATGTAGAACTTAAAAGTTTACAGAAATTGAATGCTGAAAAGTATCTTTGCATGCAATTGAAAAAATAAAATAGCATTCCAAATAAAAGATCTATATAAGCATTTCACATTTGTCCTTCTCGTACACAAGTAGACACTGTGATAAGGAAAATAACACAGAAAAAAAATTTGATTTAGTTTCAAATTCCATCTCTGACATTCCATATTTTACTCCCTGTGAGTCTTTGGATAAGCCATTTATTCTCTGCAACCTTTTCTCAAATGTACAATGAGAGGATTGACATTCTTGTCTCCAGGGTCATTCATAGCTCTAATTCTAAAGATTCTTCAAATTTTGTCACAGAACACCCTCAGTCAGAAGACTAGTCATTTATAGAACACCCATATACTTATTGGGATACTGAAAAACCCATAATCCACTGGATATGGTCTCCTGGTAGAAGGAAAAATACTCCAAATTGGCAAATGATTCAATGCTTTTTTGGAAAGAGGGTTTTTTATGTCTCAAAAAAAGGATTGTGTGGAAACTACCAGAAATGACTTTCTTCCATATCCTAAGATAGTCTGACATGGGATACCATAAATGGAGGCAGAGATCTAGGAGAAATTTGAAGGTAGAGGATTTCGACTTATTTTGTCCTCAGAAGAAGGTTTCCATTCAATTCCATCATACAAGAGCCTTTTAATCAAGGGGAAACAATTGTCAGGGAGACGGATGAAGAATTCAGAACAATTGAAGTATGTGCTGGTGGGAATAATTACACCATTAATTGCAGCTTTATTTGACTGTGAATTTGCATGGAAAGATGTAATCATCTTTGTTTCCTTCTTAAAAAGAAACACATGGAGTGGATTTTTCTATGTAAAATGATTTTGAGGGTATAATCTTCCTTTAAAATCTTGTAAATAAATCATTTCCCCCATTCACTCTGTTTAACAATTAAACTTTTTTTCCAGTCTGCCCAGTCCTAGTCTATCTATGGATTTTCATCTTTTAAGGTTTTTAAATTGATCACAGAGAAGTGCACTCATTATCATCAGAAGAATTGTTGTGTAGATTACATTGACAAAATTCACTCGAATATTTTACCCCCAGTAGTATTTTTAAATAGTTTGAGCGAGGAAATTCTGTCAGGGATAATTGAATCTTTTTTCAGTTTGACTTCCTTGATAATGAAAAACTTCTCAAGTGTTTCCAATTGGCAATATTTTAATTAAAATTATTTTGATGACTTGTTTGCTTGTATGGGTGTTGGGGCAGGGGAACAGCATTCTAATTGCAGCATTTCTTTACAAGTACGAGTTGAGCTAAGAGGTTAATAAGGAGACTCAAACTAAATAAAGATAAATATATGGAAACATTATGAAAAAATATGGAATAGGTCCTTCATTGAAAATTAAAATGAATCCCAACCCATATGGCTAAAGAGCAAACCAGCAGAAGCAGAGAGGCCTATTTTCCTCTGGAAACTTGAGCATGAGTCTTTCCCACAGAGAACCCAGATAGTCCTGCTAAGACTTTTCTAAAAAGAAAAGACTGTGTAAAGAAATGATGATAAATTGAACTTCCTCTTATTTATGGGATATGCTGACAGTTCATTGCAGAGGACTCATTGAAATTTAAATATGAGGGAATCCTTGGAGTTCTTATGGACCTTTGCCCATCACTTTGGAGTTGTCCCTGTAGGTAGATGCTGGGGACCAATCCAAGGTCAAGCAGGTTGGATTAAACCTGTAACTATAGGGAAAAACCTATAATTCTGATCTCCCTCATCTGGAATTTATGATATTAAGATTAGTTTGAACTGGGCAAAGGACAACCTTGATATTGTCTAAGAAAGGTTCGCCCAAGAATATTAGTATGGAAAATTGTTTGTAATAGAAAATTAAATGTTTAAGCTAACATTTCAATAAGTGAAAAGTCCTTAATCTCTCCTTTTTTTCTTTAATTTATTTTTTTTCATTCTCATTTTGCACAAATGTTCCTTTACACTAATAAAATATTCCTGTCTACAAGCAAACAAAACACCCTTCCCCCCAGGAATATAGATAGACTTGCTTGGGCGAAAAAAGTAAAGGGGAGAGAAAAAAAATCAAAATAAAAAAAAAACCAATAGCAATAATTGTAGGCATGGCCAGGTGGCGCAGTGGATGAAGCACCAGCCCTGGAGGCACGAGCACCCAAGTCCATATCCAGCCCAGTAAATCCAACAACCACCCAGTCATGTGACATGCAAGCCACCCAATCCCCACTGCCCTGCAAAAACCAAAAAGAAGGAAAAAAAGACCCAAAACAAAATAAAATAGTAACAATAGTAGGGGTGGCTGGGAGGCAGACCGAGCACTGGCCCCTGAGCCAGGAGCACCAGGGTCCAAATCCGGCCCCAGACACCCAAAGATCACCCTGCTATGTGGCCCCAGGCAGGCCACCCAACCCCATTTGCCCTGCACCCTCCCCCAAATAATAATAACAAAAAATGTGCCTCAGTCCTTGTTCCAACACCAACAACTCTGTCATGGGTAGAACACACTCTTCATGATAAGTCCATCACAAAAGCCACTTCCATATTCCTCCAACGTTGCCATTGCTGATCGCAACTCCCTCCTCTCTCGTTTTTCCACTACCATGTACCATACTTTCTCCCTCCCTTCACTCTGACTCTGCTGTAGGGTCACTGAGTGGTGCAGCAGACAGATCCCTGGTCCTGGGGCCAAGAAGCCCTGAGCCCCCATACCACCCCTTAGGCCCAGAATCCACCTGGCCCTGTGGTCCCGGGCAGGCCCTCCAATCCCAGCCCCTTGCAAGAAGCAAAAAAGAAAATGTGTTATATCCGACCACCCTCCCCCCATGCTCCATCCCCTCCTCCTCCATTCACATCCCCACCCCTTCCCCCTGCTCCCCCCTCCTTCTTACTCCAGATGCCTATACCCCATTGAGTATATTTGCTGTTTCTTCTCCTAGCCACCTCTGATGAGAGCAAAGGCTCCCTCATTCCCCCTTGCCTCCCCACCTCCACATCATTGCAATAGCTCATTGTAATAAAAAAAATCTTATTATGTGAAATATCTTGGACTATTCCCCCTCTCCTTTTTAATTTTTTTTGTTGTTGTTTTTTGTTTTTTTAGATTTTTCAAGGCAATGGGGTTGAGTG
Organism: Macrotis lagotis; assembly: GCF_037893015.1. Classification (NCBI taxonomy): domain Eukaryota; kingdom Metazoa; phylum Chordata; class Mammalia; order Peramelemorphia; family Peramelidae; genus Macrotis; species Macrotis lagotis. The sequence goes on from NC_133666.1 coordinate 665,093,567, forward strand.
GCTTTTCCAAGGCCACACAGCTAGGTAATTATTAAATGCTGAGACCGCATCTGAACCCAGGTACTCCTGACTCCAAGGATGGTGCTTTATCCACTGCGCCACCTAGACACCCCCCCCCCCTCCTTTTTCTTTCTCCCATTCCATTTCCCCTTTTTACTATTGACTCCATTCCTACACTATACTTCATCTTCGAATTCAGCCTTCTCCCGTGCTTCAACCACAAAAGCTCCCTCTACCTGCTCCACCAACCGAGAAGGTTCATATGAATACTATCAGTATCATTTTTCCACACATGCAGTTCATCCTCATTAAGTCCCTCATATTTCCCCCCTCTCCTCCAATCTCCATGCTTCACCTCAGTCCTGTATCTGAAGATCAAACCTTCTGTTCAGCTCTGGCCATTCCAAAAGGAACATTTGAAATTCCCCTGGTTCATTGAAAGTCCATCTTTTTCCCTGGAAGAGGACATTCAGCCTTGCTGGGTAGCTCATTCTTGGCTGCATTCTAAGCTCTTTTGCCTTCCAGTATATTGTATTCCAAGCTCTACGAGCTTCCAATTTAGTTGCTCCTAAGTCTTGTGTGATCCTGACTGCAGCTCCACGATATTTGAGCTGTGTCCTTCTGGCTGCTTGTAATATTTTCTCTTTGACTTGGGAGTTCTGGAACTTGGCTATAATATTCCTAGGGGTTGGTTTTTTGGGATCTCTTTCTCAGAGGGATTGGTGAATTCTCTCCATTTCTATTTTGCCCTCTGCTTCTGGAATATCAGGGCAATTTTCCTGTAGTAATTCTTTGAAAATGATGTCAAGGCTCTTTTCCTGATCATGACTTTCTGGTATTCCAATAATTTTTAAATTATCTTTCCTAAGTCTGTTTTCCATATCAGTTGTTTTTACAATGAGATATTTCACATTTTCTTCTAATTTTTCATTTTTTGGTTTTGAAGTATTGATTCCTTATTTCTGGTAAATTCATCAATCTCCCTGAATTCTATTCTTTGTCTGAAGGATTTGTTCTCCTCAAAGAGTTTTCTTATCTCTTTTGCCATCTGGCCAATTTTGCTTTTTAAAGCATTCTTCTCCTCAATAACGTTTTGAACTGTTTTGTCCATTTGACCTAAGCTGGTTTTTAACATGCTATTTTCTTCAGCACTTTTTTGGATTTCCTTGACTAAGCTGCTGACTTCATTTTCATGTTTTTCCTGCATCTCTCTCCTTTCTTTTCCCAGTGATTTTCAAAGTCTTTTTTTGAGCTCTGTCATAGCCTGAGCCCAATTTCTGTTTTTTCTAGGAGTCTTTACATGCAGGAGTTTGTTCTTCCTCATCTTCAGAGTGAGTATTTTGATCCTTCTTGGGCTCATTTGAAAAATATTTCTCAATAGTCTTCCTCTTATTTCTCTGCTTGCTCATTTTCCCAGCCTGGGCCTGGTTTTGGGTTGCTTCCTGAGCTTTTGGGACACTCCCACAAGAGTCTCAGTGTGTGAGACTCTGTCCTCCCTCCTGGTCTGTGAATGACCATAAGCACCCCCCTCTGCCATGGGGCTGAAGTCGGGGGGCCCTGTTGTTCTATGGGGGGGCCTAGACTGCGATCAGGATCTGAATGTGTTCAGAGCCACAGAGTCCTGTTCCAGGGGCAGAGGACAGAGCTCTGCAGTCTCTCTCTCTTCATTCCCCTCCCTCAGCTCAATGGGCTCATATCCTGGGGGCTCCTGCTTACCGGCTCCCCCTGCTTCTATTTCCAGGTCTGGGCTGCTGAAAGACCAAGCTGCTGGCTGTGTGCCCTGAGGGCTGGGCTCCACATGCTTGCTCTGGCAGAGGTCCCCCGCTGTTCCCCCACTTTGTGCCCAGTGCTTCCCGGGGCGCAGCTCAGGAGACTCCCCAGCTGCTGTGAGCTGAGGCTCCCAGCACCCTGGGGCTGCCTCCGGGAGGCTGAAGTTCTATCCCTCTGGCAGGCCACCCCTCTGGTGTGCCTCCCTTCCGACACCAGGAAGCAGAGCCTTTCTGTCTTTTTCCATGTTACCTTGAGTAGGAGAACTGCCTCACTGGGTCCCTTTGTGGGTTCTGTCTCTCAAAAGTTTAGTTAGAGTCCTTAGCTTATGAGTTTTATCAGAGAGCTTCTAAGACTGGATCCCTTCTTGTCGCCATCTTGGCTCCACCCCCCCCACCCCCCAGTCCTTAATCTCTTTAAAAGCCATCCATATGCTAAAGACAAAAAATGCTTTTAATCAAAAGCTTTCTGGAATATTTGGAATATTTGAATCATAAATCCTGGAGCTGAAAAGGACTCTAGAGGACAAAGACTTAGTTTTATGAATTAAGAAACTGAGGCTGAATAAACACATACTTCTTAGACCATGATACAATAAACACATACTTCTTAGACCATGATACAATAAAAATTGCATGTTATAAAGGGTCATGGAAAGATAAAGCAAGAACTAATTGGAAATTAAATAACTTTATCTTAAATAATGGCTGCATCAAACAGCAAATAATAGAAATATAATTATATCCAAGAAAATGATATGAATAAGATATCATGACAAAATTTATGGGATGCAGTCAAGGCAGTCTTGAGGGGAAACTTTATATCTCTAAATGCCTATATGAGTAAAAGATAGAAATAGGAGATCAAAGAATTGTGTATGCAACTAAAAAAAGCTAGAAAAAAGAACAAATCAAAGTACTAAATTAGAAATTCTGAAAATCATGGGATAGATTAATAGAATTGAAAACAAGAAAACCATTGATCTCATAAATAAAATTAAGAGTTGGTTTTATGAAAAAGTCAATAAAATAGACAAATCTTTGGTTAATCTAATTTTTAAAAAAGAAAGATAACCAAATTACCAGTATCAAAAATGAGAAGTGTGAACTAACCACCAATGAAGAGGAAATTAAAGAGATAATTCAGAGGTACTTTGCCAAACTGTATGCCAATAAATTGAATAACTTAAGTGAAATGGATGAATATTTACAAAAATACAAACTGCCCAGATTAAGAAAAGAGGAACAACTCCATTAACAAAAAAGAAATCGAAGAAACCATCAACAAATTCCCTAGGAAAAAGTTTCCAGGTCCATATGGATTTACAAGTCAATTCTACCAAACATTTAAGGAACAATTAATTCCTATTCTGTATAAACTATTTTTAAAAATAGGAGAGGAAGGAATTCTGCCAAACTCCTTTTGTAACACCAACATGGTGCTGATACCTAAAATAGGAAGAACCAAAACAAAGGAAATTATAGACTAACCTCCCTAATGAATATTGATGCAAAAATCTTAAGTAAAATTTAACAATGAGACTACAGCAAAGCTATTACTGGGATAATATACTATGGTCAGGTAGAATTTATACCAGGCAGGCAGGGATGGTTCAACATTAATAAAACACTCAACATAATTAAACATATCAACAGTAAACCCATCAGAAATTATGATCATCTCAATAGATTCTGAAAAAGCCTTTGATAAAAATTCCTATTAAAAACACTAGAAAGTATGGGAATAAATGGGATTTTAAAAAAATAATAAATAGTATCTATCTAAAACTATTAAATATTATATGTAATGAGAACAAACTCAGAGCATTTCCAGTAAAATCGGGGTGAAACAAGGATGACTATTATCCCCATTACTATTAAATATAGTATTGGAAATGCTAGCAGGCAATAAAAGAAGAAAAAGAAATTAAAAGAACAAGAATTGGCAATGAGAAAGAAAAACTTTCACTCATTGTAGATGATATGATGTTATACTTAGAGAACCCAAGAAAATCATCTTAAAAACTCCTTGAAACAATAAATTCAGCAAAGTAGAAGGATATAAAATCATAAATCATCAGCATATCTATAAATGAACAATGAAGCCCAAAAGCAAGAAAGAGAAAGAGAAATTCCACTTAAAATAACTATAGATAACATTAAATACTTGGGAATTTGCCTCTCAAGACAAACCCAGAAACTGTATGAACCTAATTATAAAGTACTTTTCACCCAAATAAAGTCAGATCTAAATAACTGGAGAAATGTCAAATGCTCATGGTTAGGTTGAGCTAATATAATAAAAATGACATTTCCACCCAAATTAAATTACTTATTCAGTACCATAACAATCAATCTACCAAATTACTACTTTACTGAGCCAGAAAAAATAATTAACAAAATTCATCTGGAGCAACAAAAGGGCATGAATAGCAAGGGAACTGATGAAAAAAAATGTAAAGGATGGTGGGCTAGCCCTGATCTCAAGCTTTACTATAAAGGGGCAGTCATCAAAACTACCTGGTACTGGTTAAAAAATAGAATAATGGATCAGAGTATTAGAATGGGTTCAAAAGAAAATTAAGTAAATGACTGCAGCAATCTATTATTTGACAAACCCAAAGACATCAATTTCTGGGATAAGAACTCCCTATTTGATAAAAATTGTTGTGGAAAGCTGGAAAATAGTATGACAGAAACTAGGCATAGATGTGTATACCAAAGTAACGTCAAAATGGGGACAGGATTTATACATAGTGACACCATAGATAAATTAATAGACCAAGAAATTATTTATTAGATCTATGGAAAGGGGATAAATTTATAAACAAACAATAAGCAGAGCACAATATAAATTGCAAAATGAATGATTTTGATTATATTAAATCAAAAGTTTTTGCACTAATAAAATAAATGCTGCCAAAATTAGAAGTAAAGCAGAAAGCTGGGAAACAATCTTCACAACTAAGAATTCTGAGAAAGATCTCATTTCTAAAATATTTAGAGAATTGCATCAAATTTATAAGGTCACAAGTCATTCCTCAGTTGATAAATGGTCAAATGATATAAAGATACAGTTTTCAAGTGAAGAAATTAAAGCTATATATAATCATATGAAAAAATTCTCCAGGTCATTATTGATTAGAGAAATGCAAATTCAAACAACGAGATATCATTTCACACCTATCAGACTGGCCAAGATGAGAAAAAGGGAAGATGATAAATGTTGGAGAGGTTGTGGGAGGATTGGGACATTGCTGGTGGAATTGTAATTGGATTCAACCCTTCTGGAGAGCAATATGGAACTATGTCCAAAGACCAATAAAACTGTTCAGACCCTTTGACCTAGCAATTACAATTCTAAGTCTATACCCAGAAGAAATTATGAAAAAAGTGAAAAAGTCCTACATGTTCCAAAATATTCACAGCAGCTCTTTTTTGTAGTGGCAAAGAATTGGAAATTGAGGGGATGCCTAACAATTGGGGAATTAGCTAAACAAGTTATGGTACATGAAGACTGTGAAATATTGCTCTTCTATAAGAAACCATAAATGGTTGGACTCTAGAGAAGCATAGAATTACTTACAGGTTCTTATGCTGAACAAAGTGAGTAGAACTAAGAGAACAATGTAAACATCAACAACATTGTGAGATGAACAAATGATGGAAGCAGCTCCTCTCAGCAGTCCAGAAATCTAAGACAACTGGTAGACTGGCTATGAACTATTATTATCCCCATCCAGAGAAAGAAAAATAAAACTAAACAAAACAACACACACACACACACACACACACACACAGACAAAAAAAAACCCCTTCAGAATCTGATGAACACTTTACAAAAATTATCTCTTATGTATCTCTTTCCCTTAATCCTAATTCCTCATACTGAAAATAATTAATCTGTAAACATGTTCATCAAAATATGTTTACATAATGCCAGCCTGACTGCTCGCTGCTCAGGGTAGGGGGTAGGAAGGGAGAGTAGAAGGAAATTTTGTAACTTAAAATATACATGTGCATATGGATGAAAATATATTTTTAAAAAAAGAGGAAAAAAAGAGGCTGAAAGACTCCAAGTTCTAGGATAGGAACTCATAATTTGACAAAAACTTTTGGGAAAATTGAAAAATAATTTGGCAAAAATAGTTTGTCAAAAATTAAGCAGAAACCTACAGACCCAAGATAAAGATGAAATGGATTCAAAGGGTGATACCATAAGCCAATTAGGAGACAAAGAAATAGTTTATCTGTCACATCTGTGCAAAGGGAAGCAGTTTAAAAACAAGAAAGAGATAGTTATAAAATGAAAAATGGATAATTTCAATTGCAGTACATTAACAACTTTTTTCACAAATAAAACCTATGTAGCCAATATTATAAGGTATGTAGAATGTTGGGAAACAATTTTCACAGCTAGTATTTCTGCTAAAGGGCTCCTTTCTCAAATACATAGAGGACCGAGTAAAATGTACAGGATTATAAGTCATTCCCTAATTGATATATGTTCAAAGGATAAAACAAGCAATTTTCAGATGAAGAAATTAAAGCTATCTATGGACATGAAAAAATCCCCTAAATCATTATTGATTAGAGAAATTCAAATTAAAGCAGTTCTGAAGGTCTACCTCACATCTATCAGATTGGCTAAAATGACAAAAAAAGGAAAAAGATCAATACTGGAAGGGATGTGGGGAAATTGGAATGTGGGATGTGAGATGTGAGAACACTGTTGGTAGAATTGTGAATTGATCCAACCATTCTGGAGAGCCATTTGGAACTATATACAAAGAGCAATAAGACTACACAGACCTTTGATTCAGAGATACCACTACCTGGTCTATATTCCAAAGAAATAGAGTACCCACCCCAGGAGTTCACACAGATTATATGTGCCTCACCTACAATAAAACATTCTGAACTAATAATTAATAGTAATAGTAATAACAATAACAATAATGTTTCTCCTTCATTCTCGAAGATGACCATGACAAACATATGGACTGGGTTTCAGTGAGGGGGACTGTGCTCAGTCACCAGCTGCACTTTCTCCTCCAGAGTCACCTGGGTCCAGTAGCCAGATATGAATCAGGACAATTGGAAATGGACCTGGATGTGAGGCAATCAGAGTTAAGTGACTTGCCAGAAGTGACACAGCTAGTAAACGGCAAGTGTCTGAATCTGGATTCAAACTCCCATCTTCCTGGCTCCAAGACCAGTCCTCTATCCACCGCTTCATATTTGTCTGATCAACTACAACAGGACGCACTGCAAGACTCTAACGTAATGGTGCCATTTCTTCTTCAATAACAACCAACTACGCAACTATCGCAAAGAGATCATAAAAAAAAAGATCCATAGAAAAATATTTACAATACCTATTTTGTGTGGTATAGAATTAGAGGGTACCTTGGTGGTGCCGTGGATAGAGTATTGACCCTTGAGTCAGAAGGACCTAAGTTAAAATACAGGCTCAGACAATTAATACTTACTCATCTGTGTGACCTTGGACTAGTCACTTAACCCCTTGCCTTGTGAAAAAAACAACAAATAACAACAAAAAGAATTAGAAATTGAGGGAATGACTATCAATTGAGAAATGGCTAAACAAATTATGGTATTTTAATATTATGAATGATGGCATATTTTATGAATTATGATATATGAATGTTATGGTATATGAATGTTACCAGACTATTGTCTGGTAAAAAAATCATGAGCATGTGGGCTTTAGAAAAGTCTGGAAAGACTTGCATGAATTGTTGTTGAGTGAAGTGAACAAAACATATTAACAGCAACATTATGTAAGATAAACTATGATGGACTTAATTCCTCTCAGCATTTCAGTGGACAAGGACAATTCTAAAAGATTTGACACAGAAAATGTCATCCACTTTCAGTGAAAAAACTATAGTGTCTGAATGTAGACCAAATTATACTATTTTCACTTCATAAACTTGTTTTATGTTTTTTCCTCTTGCTCATGATTTGCTTTCACTTTAATTCTGAATCTTCTTTCACAACATAACTGATATGGGTATTTGCTAAAAATGATTATGCAAGTATAATCTATATATAGAGTACTCCCTATATTAGAGTACTTCCTGTCATGGAGAGAGGGAAGGAAGGGAGGTAAGTAGAAAAATGTGGAACTCAATAGGTTACAAAAAAAAAACTATCTTCCTATGCAATTAGAAAAATAAAATAAAATAGCATTTGAAATAAAAAAGGAAGCTGAGAGGTTTGTATATGCTTCAGGCTATACAACAACTAAGCTTCTGGTGGAGAATCTGCACTCAGGGTTTCCTTATTAGTTAGTACTGCTTGGCCACTTAGGTGTCTTAGGTCTTTTCCCTTACAATATTGAATCATTCTTAATTCATTTAATTGGAAGCCATAAAGCAGATAAAATATATGTATGCTTATGTCGATAAGTGCATAAAGGTATTTTGATAAAATATAAATAAATAAAAGAAATTTTTAAAAGTCCTATATGTACAAAAATATTTATAGTAATTCTTTTTGTGTTGGAAAATAATTAGAAGTTGAAGAGAAATCCATCAATTGAAAAACAGCTGAATAAGTTTTAATATATAATTCTTAAGGAAAACTATTTTGCTATATGAAATGATGAGCAGATTTTTTTTCAGAAAAACAGAGAAGAGTTATATGAACTAATGCAAAGTGAGCAGAGTCAGATCATTTTACATAGTAACATTCACTATCGTATGATGATCAACTGTGAATAACTTATTTTCAGCAAGACTATGATACCAAACATCATAAAAGGACGTAGGATGGAAATGCTATCTACCTCTAAAGTAAGAACGGATGGAATGTTTGCATATCAAATTTTAACTTTCATTATTTTTTAGACTTGTGTTTTACTTTTGCAACATGACTAATATGGAAATTGTTTTGAATGGTTGCATATGTATTGCCTCTATCAGTGGTAGCCTTTGCAAGGAAGGGAAAAGGGTTGGAAGGAGGAATAAAATTTGGAACTCAAAAATAAAAAAGAAAGATATTAATTGTCTGGGAAACATCCAGAGGAAGATAACTTGACTGAAGAGAGAATATGAACTTATGCTTTAAGACTAATAGGAAAAGCTTTTCATCTTTTGCTTAGAGAAAGCCAGATTTAGCAGGGATATAATGACTTTCTTCTGGCTCTTGGTTGACCATCTTGCAGAAGAGATTTTAAGCATGTTGTTCTGTTATCTAGTCAAAAAAATAATCAGAGGTCCAGGAATTCCATACCCATTCCTGAAGATTTTGCAACCCACACCAAGAAATCCAATATAGGTTGCATGAATGCCCCCCCCATCTCCCCAAGGCCTAGGGTTGGACTCACCTGCTGAAGTTTCTCTTGCCTCTAAATCTATGATCCATTCATTTCAGTTGATTATCACTATAATTACACGATGAAGGAGCCAATATTACCTTCCTCTGAAGCTATGAAATTTGAGACTGAGAAATTGACTTAGTTGGGTCACACAGGTAAAAAAGTGTCTGACATCTTTAACTTCAAAACTCTAATTTCAGAGCATTTTTCAGAGCATTATGGTGAAGCATGAACATTTTATCTTTGTGTTTGTTTATATTAAGTAATCTTCCATGATTTTAACAAAAGCATGGGAGACACCTTGATGCCAGAAAATCCATAAGAATGCATTTTATTTTACTGTTAAATGTTTTCTTAAAAATAAATTTAAAAAATCAGCGGAAACTTTTGTTTTCTCTATCATTCAATTATGTAACTATGAAGATGAGTCTGCTGGGAAAATAATGTAAAAAGTCTGTACGTTCCCCTCATTATATCAACATTTATTTTGATATTCATTAACTTCAAGGCAATGATGGAAATAGGCAAGAATAGTGAGAAATATATTGGGAAACATGGATCAATAGTAAAGAATGAGAGATCAAAGGCTTGTAATCTTCTCAGAAGATTCATGTCTATATATCATGAATATTTTCTCTGACAAAAAAATCAGTAGGTGCTGAATATAGTGAGCACTGAATGACAAGGCAAAAATTGAATTTATTATATTTTAACAGATAGGAAATGGTTCTTTCCTGATATTGGAGTCATTTCTGAGCTGGTCGTCTATATACAGTCAGATTATTGTCTTGTTAGAGAAATGATTTAAATCCATATAGAATGAAGAAAGAAGAAAAATGAGAAAAAAGATTTTGTATACAATTAAAACTCAATTTTTAAAAAATGATTATTTTTAGATTTGGTTTTACATCACCTTTACTTTCAAATATGTCCTTCCCAGTCTTTTACTCAGAGAGTTATCCTTTACTGAAAAAAGAGAAAAAAGGAAAAGATGGAGAAGAGAATTCAGCAAAATTAAATTACATATCAACTGAACCTGAAAATATATGAAATATTCCACACTCATAGTGCCTCCCTTTTACCACTCTCTGCAAAGAAGGGACAGAAGTGAATCTTGTCAAATTCAAATAAAACAATAATAATGAAAAATGAGATATGGACAAAAACGAAAATATGCTAGAATGTAATTATTATATTAGATGCTTAATTATTTAAATGAATCAATTTCACTTACCTAGAGACAAAAAAATGACCAAAAGGCAATGTAGGAAACTCCTACAATTTGCAGTTAAAATATTTGAAAATCAAAAGTAAAACCAATTTAGAACATTAAAATATTTCATTATTTGGAAAGGGAAAAGAATAAACCTTTATATAGAGAGAGCCTAGTATCTGCCTGTCACTGTGTATATTTATTTTTTTTTTTTACAAAATCCATCTTGTTTGATCCTTCCAACAACCCTGGGAGCTTGGTGATATTGTTATCATCTCCATTTTATAGTTGAGGGCCCTGAGACAAAAAGAAGTTAAGGACCAGCCCAGGGTCATACATCTAGTAGGTATCTAAATTTTAAAAAGTATATGGAATTGTCTATCAATATACAATTCTAAGATTGTAATGATAATCTTTGCAGTTATTCAATATTGTTCTTTTCTCTTCATTACCCTATGGGATTTATTTGACAAAGTCATTGGAAACGGTTTATCATTTCCTTCTGAATTGTGTCCTCATTTCACAGATGAGAAACTGGGACAAACAAGGTTTAGGTGACCCATCTAAGGTCACACAACTAGTAAGTGTCTGACCCGAGTTTGAAACCAGTGCTCTCTCTCTAGGAGATCACTCTAAAACAGAGTTAAGAGCCCAATGTGATTTGAAAATACAATTTTCTTTCCTGGAATCAGACACACTATCCTTATGCCACAAGGTCGTAGAGTACAAGGGAAACTAGCGAACCAGCAAATAGTTACCTGCCTTGGAATAAGGAGGACTGGCATTGGAGACCAATCTCATTGGAGACCTTGGGCAAGTCACTTTAACCCTGATTGCCTCACATCCAGGGTCATCTCCAGTCATCCTGATCCAAATCTGACCACTGGACCTAGATGGCTCTGGGGGAGAAAATGAGGCTGGTGACTTAGTGCAGTCCCCCTCAGGAAAATCCAGTTCATGTGCTTGTCCTGGCATCACCTGCCTGATGTCATAGTTTTCTTCAGGAATGAAGGATGAACATCATCATCATCATCATCATCATCATCATCATCATCATCATCAACATCATCATCATCTAAGACTAGAGTCGAATTCAGGACTTTCTGATTCCAAGCCCAGTGCTCTTTCTAAGGTGGCTCCAAGTGCCTTATATAATGAGGGATGGTGGAAGATTTTTAGCAATGTTACTTCATAAAACAGAGAGATACAGTGAAGGAAGACTATAATTTGTAGAAAGCAAGATATTCAATTGAACAAAGTAATTTCTAAGGAGTTTAAGACTGAAAAAATAAAAGAACACCAAACAAAAAATGGGGGAGGGGGAAATTTTTAAAGATTTCTATGAATTACAAATTTTTTACCATCAAGTACAGAAGGAGAATCATAATACTTGGGACAGTCCTAGGTATGTTTATAGAAATAACAAAATGTTGCTATGATTAATTAAACTAACAATAGCAATAACTACCATTGCTCTTGCTCTTTAAAGCTGTAAGCATTATCTCATTTTATCCTGAAAGCAATCCTGGGAGATAGGTAGTATTAGGGCCCATATTCTTAAAAATGAATCCACTGGAAGTAGCGCTCCCTTGTCTAGGTCACATAGCTAAATTTCTGAGGACAGATTAAAGAGAATAGGAGGGAAAAGTAGATAGTTTCTATAACTAAAAGAGAAGATACTTTTACTAGAAGTAATCCAGTTGGGAGGGTATTGATGAATCAGTTCCACCAGTTCCATCAGTTCTAAGTATTTGAAGGAGGGAAATATTAAAGATGTGCATAAACCTTGGACATTATTAATGCCAAAAAAGTGAAACAACAGAGTATGATCTTCCTACTTCTCATCCATATAAAAATCTACATCTACAAAGATATTTAGGACATCCTTAGTAAGGAAATAATAAGTAATATGCAGATTTGTAGAAAGGATATTCCATAATAAGCCAATTTTGCACCATAAAAATTACCAAAATATGGAGAAAACAAAAAATTCCACTTTAAATATTGTGTTAATTTTTTTCAAAATATGTACAACTGATTTGATAAACACAAAAAGCCTAATTAGCCTTCTTTTGACAAGTGGATCTTCCATTTATACTAAAAAATTATTCAAAAGTTTTCTAATGTAATAATAGAGATATGGTATGAAATACTTTTATAAAATGACTTTATGATGAAAAATATTAGGTAAAGCATAAAATAGGAAAATGGAAGATATTCATCATTGTCATCAGTAAATCAACTGAAGACTCAAAGTTGAATAGACTTCCTATGAAATATGAGGGACACCAAATGATTATATTATGCTGGCTATTTCAGTCTCCAAAAAAGATTACAAGAACTCCAGGAAGAGATCTATAGTAACTCTTTCAAAGTTTGATCTAAATGCTCACATGGGGAAAAATGGGTGAAGAATATCTATTGTTCAGACTATGGCATGTAGTTTTATAGACTACTTATAGAATTTGTTAATAAGTATTATGATTCAAAACCCAAAAAAGAGTTTCTGAGTAACTGAAAATCAATTATTAATTAAGCTAACCTGTAATAAATAAATTGATAGTCAATGGTTTCTTTTGGAAACCAAAAAAACAAACTAAAAAAAAGTAAAGGGAGAATGAGACAGTTCTTAAATTCCATCTTAAAGGGAATTTCACTTAAGAAGAGAAACTCAATTGTAATAGGTGAAGAAGTGGACTCAAAGTCTTCAACTCTTCCTACTGAGAATCTGCCTTGTCCATGAGACTCAATCTCAAGACATATAGTGAGGGAATGCCATTTCCATCCTGACCTCTCTATGACCTAGGGTGCATTAAACTCTAATGGAGAGGATCAAGGACAGGGAGCTCCTCTCTCAACAATTTTAGCCAGAATGAATGCTATTTATTCTGAATACTGTTTATTCTGAATATTTCAAAAAAAAATTAGATTTTCCTGTTGGGTAGAGTCATACCCCATCTAGTTGAGGATCAAATGCCTTAAGGGCTAGGAGCAATACTATCCCTCAACCATGCCCTTCAGAATTACTGGCTTTATCAGAAGTTGAGTTTAACATAATATAAGGGAAAGAATGGATCACAAATTAATAATTCATTCTAGCATCTTCTGCATGTTATTTCCTCAGTTTGTACTCACAGGTTGAGTTCCCCTAGATGGTGATCATTCTGGTTTTAAGATTTTCATTTCTCCCATGTTTAGCTTTCCACCTATCATCAAAGTATATGTTGCTTGTTTAAATTCCTTTGGCAAGTCTGTAGCAATTTTTCAACTCATTCCCTACAATAAATGCTGACATACAAGTAACAAATATAGATTCATTGCATTTTTCTCTTACAATCATCAACACTATAAGAAAAATATTTCCAAGTATTCTATGAAATAATGTTTCTTTCATGATTCCTTTGGACGTACAATGAAACTGTTTTCAGTTCCATTACTTTCCTTTCCAAGGAGAACAAAAATCACCATCTTTCCCTTTAGTTAAAATTTTGTTGCCTCTTCTATGGATTCACTTATAGATAGAATATTAATTTTAATGTGATTCAGATCTTTAATTAAAAGATCTAGCCATTGGACATTTCGAGAAGCATTTAATGTTTGGGGTATCAACGGTGTGATACCTAGCATTCTCTGGCACTCTTTCCATCCTTTACTGATATTATTATAGTAGCAGAAGCACAAGGCTAAGAGCCATCTGAGGTTTTTGACCAAAAGACATTCCCCAAAGTCTATGTAATTAAGACAATGGAAAAAGGACATGAACAAAGATTCTCCAAATCCTTGCATTAAAGTACAGTTGAAATAATGTTCCAAATTACCAATAAGAGAAATGCAGAGCCAAACAACTCTGATGTTTTACTTCACAAGAAAAATTCGTAAAAATGATTAAAGATGAAAATATTCAATGTTGATAGTAATGTGGAATGACAAATATATTAATGCATTATTGATGGAGCTATAACTTCATCCAAGCATTCTGGAAAGCAATTTGGAATTTGGCAAATATATACATGTTTTCCTCCAGAAATGACATTACTAGCACTTTATATCAATGACAAAAAAGAAAAACTCATGGATAAGAGACAGAAGAAAGATGTAGGGAGTAGCCAAGATGGCAAAATAAAAGAAGGGACTCAACAAAGGTCTCCCAAATTCCCCTCCAAACAACTTTAAAATAATTTCTCAAAACCAGTCCTGGAGTAGTGAATCAACAAAATGACAGTTTTTCAAAGTAAGAAAATTTAGGTTGGCAGGAAAGATCTGTCTGACTTGGGTACAACACAGTATCCAGTGTAGGTCATGAATAAATTCACATTGGTGGCAGTAGCTTATGGTGCTATCAGTCCACAAATGATAAGGTGTTCAGACAAGTGGTCAGAACATTACAAGGTACACTGTGCTGGCACTGGATACAGAATTCTGTTGCAATTTTCATATGCAGTTCTAATCACAGTCCCACAGCAAAAAGAAGCCCTAGAAAGAACCTCAGTCAGAGTTCTAGGATTGAAAAAAATCATTATTGGCATCACAGACCAGAGCACAGGCAAGGATGTCAGAGATTACACTTCTCTTGGCAACATACCATTTTGAAGGAACTGAAAGTATTTAAATCCTATTTAATTAGTTCTAAATAGAGTAGAACAAAAAACTTGAGACTTGGGATATTGCCTCTACACCCTGGGAATAGAGGCTTATTTTAGGATAAAGGTAAATGTAAAGAAATAGCTGCTAAATTTAGCAAATACCAAAAAACAAACTATGCACAGAAAATTATTAAGGTGACAGAGAAGATCAAAATACAAATTCAGTATACAACGGTGATAGAGCAGGTAAATACAAAACTGGTCTGAGACTCAAAAAAAACTTCCTGTAAACACTCAAAAATAGTTGCATAATCAAATGAAATACAGAATAAAAAATGGGAAAATAAATGAATGATCAAACAAATCATGAAAAAAAGAGACAGCCGTTTGATAAAGGAATACTAAAAGCATAACAGTTTAGAAGCAGGATAGTCCAAAAGACAAAGAGTTTCATAAAAATCCACTGAAGAGAAGAATTTAAAAATCAGAAGTGACCAAATGGAAAAAAAATCACAAAAATTCACTGAAAAAAAAGAATTCATTTAAAAAGTAGAATTGGACAAATGGAAAAGGAAATATTAAAGTTCACTAAAAAGACAATAATTACTTAAAAGTTGGAATTGGGAAACATGATTTCATGACACATTAAAAAACAGTAAACCAAAATTAAGAAATAAAAATAAGAAAATGTAAGCTATCTCACTGGAAAAAACAACATAGAAAATAGGTTGAGAAGAGATAATTTAAGAATTATTGCAAGACGTAAAGGAAAAATATTCAATCATAATAAACTTTAAACAATAGTATAAGGTGGGAGCATTGTTAAAGTAAAAAATGGATAAATTTGATTATTTTATTTTTATGATATAAATAATTTATTTGTTTTCCAATGACATATAATAGTAGTTTCTAAAATCATTTTTTGTCTGCAGGATTTTGAGTATTGCAATTTTTTCTCCCTCCCTTCCCTCCCCCCTCCCCCAATGGAAGGGAATCTGATATAGGCTTTACATTTGCATCCAGGATAAGCAAAGATGGAAATTGATCATGTTGTGAGAGAAGAATCAGATCCAAAAAGAAGAAAGAAAACAATAGATTTAGAAAAATTACATATTAAATAAGTCAATTTTTAAAATTTGAAGATAAGGTCTTTGTTTAAAGTCCACAGTTCCTTCTCAAGATACAGATGGTATTCTCCTTCACAAATTCCCTAAAATAGTTCCTAATTATAGCCCTGATAGAATCAGTAAGTCCCTCATGGTTGTTCATCAACCCATGTTATGTTTAGTGTATATAATGTTCTTATAGTTCTGCTCATCTCACTCTGCCTCAATTCATGCAAGTCATTCCAGGTTTTTCTGAAATCCTATCCCTCATTTCTTTTAGAACAATAGTATTCCATCACATTCTTATCCTATAATTTCTTCAGTCATTCCTCAATTGATAGTTATCCCCTCAATTCCCAATTCTTTGCCACTACAGAGACACTATGTGTACTTTTGTACAAGTGAGATTTATGCTCTTTCTCATGATTTCTTCAGGAAGCAGACCCAATAGTGGCATTTCTGGATCAAAGAGTATGTATTTTTATTGCTCTTTGGGTCTAGTTCCAAATTGCTCTCTAGACAGGTTGGATCAGTTCACAACACCACCAACAATGCATTAGTGTCCTAGATTTCCCACATTCCCTCCTACATTGATCATTATCATTTGCCAATCTGAGAGGTATGAAGTGGTGCCCCGGATGTGCTTTAATTTGCATTTCTCCAACCAATAATGATTTAGAACAAGTTGTCATGTAACTATAGCTAACTGATTTCTTTGTCTGAGAACTGCCTTTGCATATTCTTTGACCATTTGTTAATTGGGGAATGACTTGTTTGGGTTTTTTCTTTATAAATTAGACTCAGTTTTTTATATATTTTAGAAATGAGTCCTTTGTCTGAAACACTAGTTGTAAAAATTGTTTCCAAATTTACTATATTCTTTTTGATTTTGGTTACAGTAGTTTTGTTTGTGCAAAACGTTCTTAATTTAAAATAATCAAAATTATCTACTTTGTTTTTTATAATTTCCTTTATCACTTCTTTGTTCCTAAGCTGTTCCCCTTTCCATAGATCTGACAGGTAAACTATACCTTGTTCTCCTAGTTTGCTTAGAGTATTGTCTTTTATGTCAAAATCCTCCCATTTTGATCTTATCTTGATATAGGGTGTGAGATGTTGGTCTAATCCTACATACTATCATCTAGTTTTCTCAGCAGTTTTTATAAAAGAATGAGTTTTTATCCAAGAAGCTGGACTCTTTGCATTTATTGAACAATAGATTACTGTAGTCATTTCCTGCTATCTCTTTTGCAATTAATCTACCCCACTGATCCACCACTCAATTTCTTATCCAGTGCCAGAAAGTTTTGTTATATTATAATTCTGTTATATTATAATTTTAGATCTGATATGGCTGGTACATGTTCTTTTTCACTTGTTCATCAATTCTTTTGATATCTTGACTTTTTGTTCCTCCATATTATCTAGGTAATTAGTAGTTTTTTGGAAGTTTGATATAGGTTTGGCACTAAATAAGTAGTTTAAGTAGTATTGTCTTTTTTTAGTATATTACCTCAGTCAACCCATGAGCATTTGACATTTGCCAAGTCATATAGAATTGATTTTATTTTTTGTGAAAAGTGTTTCATTGTTACTTTCATAAAATTTTTGAATTGACCTTAGCAAGTAGACTCTCAAGTATTTTATGTTATCTAAAATTATTTTAAATGAGATTTCTCTTTCTATCACTTACTGCTCTATCTTGTTAGTAATAAATAGGAATGCTGAAGATTTACATGGATTTATTTTATATCCTGAAACTTTGCTAAAGTTGCTAATTGTTTCCAGTAGGTTTTTTTAGATGATTCTCTAGGGTTCTCTAGGCATACCATCATCTGATCTGCAAAAACTGAGAGTTTTGCTTCTTTATTGGAATTCTAATTCCTCCAATGTCTTTTTTCTTCTCTTATTGCTGAAGCTAACATTTCTAATACAATATTAAATAATAGTTGGTGATAGTGGCCATCGTTTATTCACCTGTTATCTTATTGGGAATGCTTTTAGTTTATCCCCATTGCATATAGTACTTGTTGATGGTTTCAGGTAGATATCACTTTTCATTTTAAGGAACAATCTATTTATTCCTATGCACTCCAGTGTTTTTAGTAGGAATGGATGCTGTATTTTGCCAAAAACTTTTTCAGCATCTATTGAGTAATCATATGATTTCTTTAGGTTTTTAATTGATATAGTCAATTATGCTGATAGTTTTCCTAATATTGAAATAATCCTGCATAGTGGTATAAATCTTGCTTGATCAATATATATTAGACTAATGATAACATGCTGCAATCACTTTGCCAAGTTTTTATTTAAAATTTTTGCATCCATATTCATTAGGGAAATTGGTCTATAATTTTCTTTATCTGGTTTGACACTTCCTGGTTTGGGTATCAACATCATATTATTGTCATGGAAGGAAGTAGGAAGAATTTGATTTTCACATGTTTTTTTCTGAATAATTTATATTGAATTGGAACCAAGATTGTTCCTTGAGTGTTTGGTAGAATTCACATGTGAATTCATCTGGCCCTGGAGATTTTTTCTTAGGAAGTTTATTGAATTTGTTTTTCTGACATAAGGTTGAATTTCTTTTTTTCTGACATAGGGTTATTTATTTATTTAATTTCCTCTTCTTTTAAACTAGATAATTTATATTTTTTTAATTATTCATCCATTTCACTTAGATTATCTAATTTATTTGCATATAGTTGGGCAAATGAGCTCCAAATTATTACCTTAATTTCCTCTTCACTGCTGGTTTTTCTTCTTTCTTTTTTTAATCAAATTAACCAAATGTTTATCTATTTTATTGATTTTTTCACAAAATCAACTCTTGGTTTTATTTATAAGTTCAATAGTTTTCTTACCTTTGATTTTATTAATTTCACCTTTAATTTTCAAAATTTCTTTTTGGTATTTAATTGGGGATAATTAATTTGTTCTTAATCTAACTTTTTAGGTACATGCTAAGATCATTGATTTCTGCTTTCTCTATTTCATTCATGTAAACATTTAGAGATATAATATAACCCCTAATAACTTCTTTGACTGTATCCCATAAGTTTTATTATGTTGTCTCATTATTGTCATGGTCTTGGATGAAATCTTTCTTTCTCTGATTTGTTGTTTAATCCACTCATTCTTTAAATTAAGATATTTAGCTTCCAGTTAGTTTTAGGTCTATCTCTCTCAATGGTCCTTTATTGCACATGATTTTAATGCTTCATGGTCTGAAAAGGATGTATTCAAGATTTCTGACTTTCTTCATTTGGTTAA
This sequence comes from Macrotis lagotis, assembly GCF_037893015.1. Lineage (NCBI taxonomy): Eukaryota > Metazoa > Chordata > Mammalia > Peramelemorphia > Peramelidae > Macrotis > Macrotis lagotis. The sequence continues at coordinate 665,112,859 of NC_133666.1, forward strand.
GAGGGTTTTATGCCCTAATACAAGGTCAATTTTTGTGTAGGTGCCATATACTGCAGGGGGAAAAAACAGCATATTCCTTTCTATCCATGTTCAATTTTCTTCAGAAGTCTCGTATTATCTAAGTTTTCTAACATTCTATTCCTTTTTTTAGTATTTTATCTTTAGATTTGTCCAATTCTGAGAGAGAAGAGAGAGAGAGAGAGAGAGAGAGAGAGAGAGAGAGAGAGAGAGAGGTTGAGGTCTCCCATCAGTAGAGTTTTACTGTCTATGTCTTCCTATAACTCCTTCAGCTTCTCCTCTAAAAATGTGGATGCTATGCCAATTGGTGCAAACCTATTTAGTGCTGAAATTACTTCATTGTCTATGGTTCCTTTTAGGAAGATACAGCTTCTTTCTTTATCTCTTTTTTTTTCAAGGCAGTGGGGTTAAGTGGCTTGCCCAAGGCCACACAGCTAGGTAATTATTAAGTGTCTGAACTCAAATTTGAACTCAGGTACTCCTAACTCCAGGGCAAGTGCTCTATTCACTGTGCCACCTAGCTGGCCCTTTATCTCTTTTAATGAGATATATTTTTGCAGCTGCTTTGCCTGAGAAAAGGATTGCTACTCTTGCCTTTTTCATTTCAACTGAACCACATTACATTCTACTCCAGTCTATTGCCTTTACTTTTATTTAACTCTCTCCTTCAAATGTGTTCTTGTGAGCAGCATTTTGTGGATTTGTGGTTTATAATCTACTCTGTTATCCACTTCTGTCTTATGGGAGAGTTCTTCCCAGTCATATTTAAAGATTGCCCTCCATGCCACCTATCCTCTTTGTATATTTCCCATTTTTTCAATTTATCCCTCCTTCTCAGTCTTTGCTTCTGCATATGATCTTCTTTAGTGTGTTATACTCTTTTATTCAACCCCATCCATTTCTTTCCCCTTTCCTTTTTACCCCCTTCTTCCTTCCCATCATTCTATCAGTCCTTCTTTTCCTCCATCCCCTTTCCCCTCTTAATACTTGAAAGGTTGTATAAGTTTCTAAGCTCAATTGGGTGTGTGTGTTAATCCCTCTTTGGGCCAAATGTGATGAAAGAGTACGATTTAGGCAGTTTTCATTTCCTTCCTTCTTCCCCTCTATTGCAATAAGTCTTTTGCACCTCTTCATGTGATGTAATGTATCCTGTTCAATCTCTCCAAACTCCCTTCTCTTTACTGTACCTACTTTTTAATGAGATTTTTTTTTAAATTCCATCAAAGTCATGGTCATATCATGAATGTTCATTCTACCTAAGTATATTTCCTCTAATAAGGTTTCAATTTTCAAGAGTTATGAGATTCTCCCTTTTCGGTGGGTAACTAGTTTATTCTTATTGAATATAACAGTTTCTTTTTTCTTTTCCCCTCTCTTAATTTTTCATATGTCTCTCGAGTCACCTATTTGAAGACCAAATTTTCTGTTTAACTCTAGTATTTTCATCAAGAAAGGTTGAAAGCCTCCTATTTTGTTAAATGTTCATCTTTTCCCCTGAAGAAGATTCAGTTTCAATGTATACTGGACTCTTGGTTGTAATCCAAGCTCCCTTTCTCTCTAGATTATATTCCAAGTCCTTTTATCCCTTAATGTTGATGCAGTCAGGTCCTGTGTAATTTTGATTTTGGCTTCTTGGTATTTTAGTTGTTTCTTTCTGGCTGCTTGCAGGATTTTATCCTTGATCTGATAGCTCTGGAGTTTGGCCACAATATTCCTTTGTGTTTTAATTTTGGGATCCTTTTCAGGAGTGGATAGATGTTTTTCTTTCAATGACTATTTTGCCCTCTGGTTCCAGGATATCAGGACAGTTCTTCTTCACAATATCCTGAAGGATAGAATTCAGGTGTTTTCTTTTACTGTTGTTGTTCAAGGCTTATCTTCTAGTTGTTTTGCCAATGAAGTATTTTACATTTTCTTCTATTTTTTTCTTTTTTTGTTTTTGTTTAATGAATTCTTGATGTTTCAAGAAGATACTAGTTTCCATAGATTCCAACCTTTTTTAGAGATTTTTACCATTTGAATCTTTTTTTTCCATTTGGTCAATTCTATTTTTTTGAAGGTGTTGACATCTTTATCCAGCAGCCCAATTGTGTTTTTGAGAGAATTATTTTCTTTTCTGTACTTGTCCAATTGTACTTACAAAGAATTTGATTTCTTGTTGAAAGATGTTACTTTTCTCTTGCATTCCTTTTTTCCAATTTTTCCATTTGATTTTTAAACTCATTTTGGATTGGAGACCAATTCATATTCTCCTCTGAAATTCCATCCCTTTCTGAGCTAGTATCCTTTCTCTAAGGTAATGTTCAATGAACCCCACTTTACTGTGGCCTTTCTTCATTTGGGGCCCTTTCCCTGGGGTCTTGGTTTGGGGAAGAGCTGTGTTGAGATCTCTAGAGGCCTTGATCACTGAGTTGAGGAGTTCTAGGGGCTTCCTCAGTGGGCCCCCCACCAAGGAATGCCAGATGGTTTCTCTAGATGAACTGTGTTGGCTGTGTCCCTAGACCTGGGGAACGATCTGGGCTAGGCCCTCAGGCTAGAAAATCCAAAGACTCTCTTTGGGTAATTAGTTTAATCAGCATTCAGTGAAGGGGAATATCGCTATCCACACCTGGGCCTTGGGGCAAAGTGGGAACACCTGGAGCTGTGTTGGAATTCTGCTGAGGTGCAGAAAATGAAGAGTCAATTGAATAAGAAAAACATGGAAGTATTTGAACTTAGGAAGGAAGGTCTTATCTAGATGGCAGGTGATGTACACACAAATATCTTTATGTGCAATGTATACATGTATATCATATATATGATATGCATTGCAAATGTGTATATGTGCATGGGAACATGCCCATATATACACATTTGGTCATGTATATGTGTATTATTGTATGTGTGTGTATGATAATACATATCCTTATCTATATATACACGTATGAATATATATAGATATATACATGTTTAACTGTAGCTTTCTTTGGAGGAAAAATAAAATGTACACTAGAGAACAAAAGAAAACCTAGAAGATAGTAAAGAAAGTCTGTATAGCATTAAACCATGTGTAGTATTTATTACATAGGTTTCCTTCAAATGGGAATTTATAATTTTACTTTGAATGCCCTCATGTTCTACTGTATTATAGATTTTTTTATTTTCTTGTTTTGTATTTCAGCTTACCATGATAAATAAATACAAAATAAACATTTTTTAATAACCTGAAAGTCTTGGTTAAAAAAAAGAGCCCAGCCATAATATTTCAAGAATGAAAAACTTCTGCAATAAACTAGATTCTTTAATTAAAATAAAAGAATTTACCAGTTACATCCTTGAAAAGATCCCCAAATGAAAACTCTCAGGAATTTTATAGTTAAATCATCTGTGAATAAGTTAGCTATTTTTAGCAATACAATGAATGATTCAATACAATACCAAAGGACGCATGATAAAAATCATGCTAGCCACTTCCAAAGAAGGAATAGATGGACTCTGAATGCAGATTAAAGCATATTTTAACCTATTTTTTGTCTGTTCTCTTTTGCAGTATGACTAAAATGAAAATATTTTATGATTGCATATGTAGAATCTATATCAAATTGCTTTCCTTCAATTGATCAAGAAATGTCTGAATAAATTGTGCTTTATGAATATAATGAGATGTTACTGTACTCTAAGAAAGAATGAAAACAGTGAGTATAAATTAAAAGAACAGTTACATGAACCGATGCAGAGTGAAGATGAACCAGGAACATAATATACATAATGACTTCTACAGTCTACATGGAAAGAATAGCAAACATTCAAAAGTATAATTCTTAAAATTAAACTATTTTTGATTTAATAAAATAATATTCAAAAGAATAACTTCGTAAAGCTGAAGATGAATGTAGAGAATTAGTAATATCAATTATTTGTTATGTTATTATGTTTGGTTATTTTTTTCTTCTAAAAATCCTTTGTTGCAATAGTTTAACCTTTGTTGTGAAGCTATAGGGAAAGATTATTGGGAAACTTACATATCAAAACAAAATATGTCAATAAAATTCCTTTTAGAAATAATGATGATACTACCAAAGCTCATAAATAAGCTGAACATGATAACAAATTTTGTTCCTAACCTATTTGGGGCTCAAGAGGAAGATAAAAAATGAATCTAACTAAGACTTTATGAAAAATAAGGTTGATGTTACTATTTTACTTTTTATGTAAGGATAAATTATCTCCAGAATGAATGGGATAAAAAAAGTTTATCAAGATCTTCAAATAAGAGAAGAGATCATAAGAAAATATGTAGTTTTCTTCAGCTAGTTCAAGTCACCAGTCACAGGTAAACTGAACTATGTCTTAGTACAATGAAAGAACTGGTATATATGATTACAGAACTGTTGTTGATAATCTGTGAGAAAGATATGTCAAGTTTAGCCCTGTCTTGTCACTGTGCTTTCACTTTGACATGATACTTCCTATTAGTCCAATTTTTGCAATGAAATGCTTAATGAGTTATAAGGGGCTATAACATCCCTCCTGGGTCTACTCCCCCTCCCACCCACTTCTTTGTGACCTCTGGTAAAAGTACAAGGATCTCTCTCATGTATGATTCCTGTGTCTATGAGTTCAGGAAGTCCTGAAGCTTGGCTGTTTTTCTTCTATATTTACACCTTCCAAATTGGCTTTCTGAGTTATATAAAATTTCAAAAGGTGTGACTGATTATCTTCAATCAATCACAAAATATTTTCTAAGTAGTGTCATGTGCTTTCATCCAATGATCAAAGCCTTCCACTCCTCCCAAATGAATCGAAGATTTATTCACACCTAACTTATTCATTTTATTGATTAATAGCTTCACTCCAGATATCTGAACTTTCTGTTTTTACCAGCAGTGCAATAGACCTCCACCTTTATGTGAGGATTGAGAAAGGGAAGAAATGGAGCCAACAGAGATTCTTGACCATATCATACTAATCCCATTTCTTTTCTTTATCAAGTTACCAGAGCAAGAGATAAGGGATGTGCCACAATGAGAGGGAATTTAGCATTGATCTCAAGTATTTGACAAAGTCATTTATATTATTTTGGTACATGAGATGGAGAAATGTTGTCTGAACAATAGTTTAATTAGATTGGATTTCACCAGAAATGGTGAAATGACTGGGCAAAAGGAACAACTTAGAGGGAGATCTCCTTAGTTCTGTGTTATTCATAGTCTTTTTTAACAGCAATACTAGTAGTATCTGGGATTCATATTGTTATCTGAGGTTAGAAAATCATTTTATATTATGTCATTGTATTTTCATATAACAGGGAATTAAATATTTATACCTCCTAGAGACTATAACAGTTTGAGAATTGGAATCACCCTTAAAGGTAAAAAGTCAAAGAGAGTTAAGCAGGTGGGGGGGGGGAAATGATATCCCTTTTGACTATTAGAAATGTGAATAGTGAGTTCCTCAAGGTCAGAGACTTTCTGTTGTCTTTCTTTGTATCTCTAGGTCTTACCAAAATGGTTGGTTTAAAATGGGGATTAATAAATGCTTATTGGCAGACATTGATTAAATTGAATATCTGAAAGTTGGAGATTAAAGAAAGCAGAAGGAGAACATAGACAAGGTGATGATTTCATTATAAAGTTTCTCTCCGATTCTGTGACATTCAGGATGCTGGTGGGCCTTATCAAAAGATAGAAGCCCAAGAGTTAAATATGAATTGTTAAATCAACATTAACCACATTCACACCCTTGTGTCAAATTAAACCAAAATTTTAACTGAAATAGTTACAAAATATCATAATACCCAATTAAAACTACAAATGTTATATTATTGAAACAATCCAATTTTGGAGGAAGAAGCTGAATAAGATATAAATTAACTTCCAAAGTCAAAACCTTCAAAATATTTGAAGAATAAATGATTCTAATTTTTTAGTTTGTAAAAACAGAAAAAAGAGATCAGATCCATCTATGGCACAGATATGCCCTTCAAAAATAAGCCAAGAGGCTTCAAAGCATAACAATAAATCTATAGATGTATAGATATTTATAGATAATTAATTGAATACAGAAATAAAAATTAGCAAAGAAGTTAGAAGATCATATTAAAAAAGACTATATATTGTGACTATGTTAGATATATATAGTGGAAAATATTTTAATATTAGGAAAACTATAAGCAAATAGCCATATGAATAAGAAAAACAATAATCATACGATTATATCAATAGATGCAGAAAAAATTAATGCCAAGATATGAGAACCACTTCTGTTTAAAATGGTGATGATAATGTCTGTCCTTCATTCTCAAAGAAGACCATGAAATTAGGGCTTTGATACCATGACAAGTATGTGAATTGGATTTGAGTGAGGGGGTGCTATGCTAAGTCAACAGTCTCACTTTCTCCTCCAGAGTCATCTGGGTCCAGTGACCATAGATCAGGACAGCTGAAAAAGACCCTGGATGCAAGGTAATCAGGGTGAAGCAACTTGTTCAAGGTTACATATCTACTGTGTCAAGTGTCTGAGGATGGATTTGAATTCTTATTCTTCTGACTCCAAGGCCCGTGCTCTATCCACTGTGCCATATAGGTTAGTTTAAAAGGCTAGAAAGCAGGGGTGGCTAGGTGGAGCAGTGGATAGAGCATGGGCCCTGGAGTCAGGAGTACCTGAGTTCAAATGCAGCCTCAGACACTTAATAATTGCCTAGGTGTATGACCTTGGGCAAAATCACTTTAACCCCATTGCCTAGCAAAAAAAATGCTAGAAAACATAAGGATATATGAACTTTTAAAAAACAATTATAAATATTACATATCTAAAGCCAAGGGCTACCATTAAATGTAACAGAGGTAAGCTATAATATATTAAAATAAAATCAGGGGGAAACAAGGATTTCAACTGTCCACAATTATAGTTGATAGAATACTAGAAATATTGACTTTCATAATTTAGACAAGAAGAATAAATTGAGGAGGTAAGCTTAGATAAAATAGAAACCAAATTTTTGTTTTTGAAGGTGATATAATATTGTACTTAAAGAATTTAGAGAGCTAACTAAAAGAAATTTAAGCAATAATTTCAACAAAGCTGCAGGATATAAAATGATATTGATTTTTAATCCACTCAGGTATCTCTTCCCTTTTATGGGAGAATTCATCCGATTCACATTCACAGTTATGATCACTAACTTTGTATTTCTCTTTACCCCATTTTCCCCCAATTTGTACTTTTCCCTTTCCCATTATCCTCCCTCAACAATATTTTACTTCTGTCTGTTGTCTCCCTCTATCTGCCCTTTTCTCTTCCCCCTCTTAATTCCTCATAAATTTTTAAGCACAATTGGAACATGTGTTATTCTCCCTTTGACTCAAATCTGTTGAGAGTATGATTTATGCAGTGGTCATAAACCCTTTTTCCCTCTCCTACAATAGGTCCTTGTTGCCTCTTCATGTGATGTTATTTATCCTCTAATGCCTCTTTCTTCTTCCAGTAAATTTTTTTTTTATGCTTTAATTATTTTGTACTTGTCTTATACTCACATTCTCTGTCAAATTATATTCCTTCCAACTGTCCTGCTAGAAATATAGTTTTCAAGAGTTTTAAGCACAATCCCTCATAATCAGTGCATATCCACATTTTCTTTCAAGAATATTCCATCCTACTCTACCAATAGAAATGCACCACTCATGAACTAAAAAGTATCATCACATCATGGTAAATTTATACCCACACCCTCTATCTATGTATGCTCTTTTCACCTGTCCTGTTAGAAATACAATTCTCAAGAGTTACAAATATTATCTTCCCATGTAGAGATGTAGACAGTTTCATCTTTTTCCACTGACATTTTTCCCCCTTTCCATTTACCTTTTTTTTAGGTTTTTGCAAGGCAAACAGGGTTAAGTGGCTTGCCCAAGGCCACACAGCTGGGTAATTATTAAGTGTCTGAGACCAGATTTGAACCCAGGTACTCCTGACTCCAAGGCCAGTGCTTTATCCACTATGCCACCTAGCTGCCCCCCCATTTACCTTTTCACACATTTCTTAAGTCTTGTATTTGAAGATCAGATTTTCTATTAAGTTCTGGTCTTTTTATCAGACAAATTTCAAAGTCCTCCACTTTATTAAAAAAATGCTGAATTTTGCACATTAGTTGATTCTTGGTTGTAATCCAAACTCCCTTGCCTTCCATAATATCATATTCCAGGCCCTCTGAACCTTTAATGTTGAAGCAAAATCTTGAATGTGACTCCTTGGTATTTAAATTGATTCTTTTTTGGCTACTTGCACTATTTTCTCTTTTAGTCAAGAATTTTGAAATTTGGCTACAATATTCCTTGGAGTATGGGGGGGTCGCTTTCTGGGGGGTTGATCAGCGAATTCTTTGAAGCAATATTTTTGTCTTCCATGATAATTTCCTGAAAGATATTGTCCAGGCTCTTTGTCTGATCATGGTTTTCAGGTATAGCAATAATTCATGAATTCTTTTTTCTTCTATTTTCCAGATCATTCATTTTTCTTAAGAGATACTTTACACTTTCATCTATTTTTTTTCATACTTTTGGTTTTGTTTGATGGGATCTTAGTGTGTCATAGAGTCATTACTTTCCATTTGCCCAATTCTGATCTTTAAGTTTTTATTTCCTTCAGTTTGCTTTTGTGCTCCCTTTTCCAGTTGGCAAATTTTGGTTATCATTCGTTTTAGAAGAATTGTTTTCCTCTATAGGTTTGGCTATATTTTTTAACTTTTAGATGAGCTGCTTTCCTTTTCCAGTTGATCAATTTTACTTTTAAAGGATTTGATTTCTTCAGTGAATTTTCATAATTTTTCATAAATATCCTTCATGATTCTCATTACTTTTCTCAATTTTTCTTCCTCCTCTCTTCTATGAACACTCCTTTTCAGACTATTTCAAGAGATCCTTTTGGATTTGAGACCAATTCATAAACCCCATTAAGGCTTCGCATGTGGGATCTTGTTGCCATTTTCCCCTACTGAGATGACATTTTTATCATCCCTATCAGAATTAGTAGTATCAGAATTGCTTTAATTAGTGTTTTTTTTTTCTCATTTTTGATAGTTGATCTCTATTCCTGGGGCACACCCCCGTGGGCTGGGGTTCTGGTCCCTGGTTTTCTGCCTTGGGGTCTTAGATGCTTACATTTTTTTCTCTGACTTAGGGTAGCCTAACCAAGTCTCTCTTGCTGCACTATTGTACCTGGGTTCAAACTCTGCCTTCTGAACTTGGTTTTGGTCCCTCATTGCTGACCTGTTGTAAACTGTGGCTAAGAGCCTCCCACTGACTTCTCAACTCTCCTGTCTACACTGGGCTACACACCTGTTTTACCCATTTCAAACTGAATTTCCTCCAAGGTATCTTGAGTGAAAAAGTTGCTTCATTCTGTATTTTTGTGAAGAGTTGCTGTTATTTTAGTGTCTGTTTAGAGACTTCATTTAAAGTTGTTTCAGGAGAAGCTCCAATAACTTCCTAGCTTCACACCCCCATCTTGGCTCTACCCAGGAACTCTCTTCTTATAATTCCTATCAGAGAAAAGTTACACATTGGTATTAGTACATTATATTTAGCTGAAAAAGGTCTTTAAAAATCATCTTCCCCAGTCCCCTCATGTTTTGAAATATGTTTTGTTACTTTGTTTTTGCATCACCTATATTTCCTAATGTCTACATTCTCAGAAGCCATCTCTTTTAATAGATCATTTTTTTAAAAAAGAGAAAGAAATTTGGTTTGCAATATTTAACACTGCTCTAATCTTGGTACGAAATTAATTCCTTCACTCTGACTTTGACTTTGACTCAAAGCAAAATGTGAATGAGGTCAGAAGAATCCAAATTCTTTTCCCATTCTGCCAACATCTGTTTATTTCTGATTTTTATTCATTTATTTACATGACTTATCCTGCCTAGCAGCAAGGCAGGTCAGCTGGAACATTCTACACAAAGACATATAAAGGTTGGGGCAAAACAAATTCAACATAGTCCACCATCCCTCATGAATACATGCAGAAGAGATCCCGATAACCAAAATTTCATAAAAGGTGAGCTAGTTGTGTCAATAAAAATTTGCTTCCAGAGACCAGATTATGATGATTTCATATTTGGAAGTCTTGGCAGTTGGACAACTTATGCAACCAATGGACATTGGGGGAGGATAATCAAAACAGAGGTAGTTTCTTGTATGCTGATGGGATGTGACCTTTTGGCACTTGACTGTAGAGCCTTCAACATTAATGAGTGTTTGAGGATTTTCATTTCTAATCCCATGTTATTCCCAGATGACACTGCTTTGTTATCAAGCCAAAATTGCAAATCTTTTTCCAAAGGCTATTTAGTTTTGAAATGCTTTAAAGGTGTGTCCTGTCACTAAATCAGTACTTGCCTGAGTTATTTCCTTAGGCCTGAACAAAGGCCACCTCTGCTCCTGTTTGTTATCTTTCTCCATGCAAGTGTTTTCATTCCAATTAATTTAGCCAGAATTTTTTTTTCTATTCAAGTGGCAGCTTTCATAAATATTAATCAACCAAAAATAAATGCCTGCGATCAGCGGGCCGTGCCACACAAAGGGAGAACGGTTATTTTTTTTTCCCCCTACCATCTCTTTGGTACATGCGTAGATGTCTTGAATACCACAGGCTGCAACTCCTGACACATCTACTTAATTAGAAGCTTAAGAGGGACAAATGAAACAAAAACTAGACAATCAAAGGATTAGAACATAGATTTGACCAGGACCCAACCACCTCCATTCAATAATCTTCTGTGATTCCCTATTACCTCTAATATGTAACACAAATCCCTCAACCTGATAAAACCTTTCAGAGACTGGTTCTTAACTCTAGTCTTATTTATGATTGTTTCCCTTCAAACTTTCTCTGTTGCGTTCAAACTGGCTTGCTCAGGATTTCCTGAACTTGACACTCCATCTTTTGAGTCTGCGCTCTTATGTAAATCACCCCCTATATTTGGAATATATTACCTCCTCACTCATGCTTCAAAGAACCCTCTAGCTTCCTTCAAAGCAGAATTGATGGCAGCCCCAACACAAATTGTTAGTATTATTTCCTACTTGAAATGACTTTGCATGTCTTTACGATTCATATTTGTTGTTTAATGGTAATTACATAGTGTAATGAAGAGAAAGTACGACACGTAGGCAAGACAACCTGAGTTTGAATCATGTCTTGGGGATGTGGGCAAGATGACCCAAGTCTGAATCAGATCTTGGGGAATTGCTTGCTGTGACCCTACTTAATTTGCTCGATCTCTGTTTGCTTTCATTTCCTCTGTGAAATGAAAATAATTGTAGCATTTACCTTCTAGGATTGTTGTAAGAATTAAATGAGATAAATAACTTGCCAGACTTACACTGCTACATAGATGTGAGTTATTTTTGTTGTTGCTTTTTAAATTTTCATTATCATCATCCCACCGCCATGCCAGAAAATATAAGTACTTTCAGGATGGAGACTGTTTTCATTTTTGTCTTTGCCTCTCCAGCACTGAGTTGAAATATAACTTGGAGACCATCGAATACAACCTTTATATCTCAGTAAGAATCCTTTCTACAGCAGTCCTGAAAGAATTAGGATCTGTTTAAAGAACTCCATTGATGAGGAATCTACTGTCTTCCAAGTTAGCCCATTGCATTTTGGGATAACTTTTATTTATAGAAAGCCTCCTACCCAATACTATAATGAGTTTTACATTTCCTTAGCTTTCATTCATTATTCCTTATTCTTCCCTCTGAGGGTCAAGAAAAAATCTTTAATGTTTTAAGGATCTGTGACTTCAATCATGTTGTTATTTCCTCTACCAATCCAAATAGTAAACCTCTCTTTAACTGAGAAGATAGTCTCTACAATTTACTCTGGCACCAAATTCCATGAAATCATCTGAACTTTTTTGATAAAACTTCTTTCATATTAGCAAAGTTGGTACTCAGATGACAAATACATTTATTTATCATATCCCTAATTGGAGGCTACCCTAGGGACTATTAGAGTTTATTCTCCAGTGAATTAGTTTTTGGAACTACCATATCACTACCATATCACAATAAGACTTTGGATGGAGATTTTAACTATATTGTAGCTATTACCATCTCCTCTTCTAGAAGGACAAAGACCAACTGAGAAGATAGGGTGGTTCTAATGGAAGACTGTTGGGGTATGAAATTGAGGAGACCTACATTTGAATTTTAGCTTTTAACAATTTCTACTCATGTGATCCTGAGTAAATCACCTTACTTTTCTAGGTCTGAGTTTTCTCATGTATAAAATGAAAAGTTTATTTTGAATGAATTGAATGAATTGAATTGAATAAGATCACTTCTTGCTCTAGCTCTATGATCAATGGATGGCTTTTCTTCTTATAATGCTTTGGTCATACAATAAAGGACTAGTACTCTTTTTCCCCTCCAGCCTCTATGTTCCCTCTACAAATGCAAATACATACACACAGAAACACATACAACGACAAATACATCTCAAAGCAGTTAAACTGAAGAAGATTAAACGATATTATTCTAATAAGTCTTCAAACATTGCAAATCAATGGGAGAACTCCTAAGAAGTTATACTTTTACCATCTGCTCTCCATCATTCTGAGTGAGTGATAGGGTCTCACCAATGCCTCCCTTCCTCCCTTGCTGACATTGCCCTTAATCCATTACAGAGGATACTTCAGAGAATCAGAAGAGGAGGATGAGTGAAACAATCCAAAATAGTAATTTAGAAAGGATTGTTTCCCAAGAATATTCTGCACCACTCTTAATAACCAAGAGTTCTTTTGATCTTACTGAAGTAGATAGAGAGAAAGGAGGCAAAAACAATAGTTCAGAGAGGAATTTGACTTTAATTGATGCCAGTGACTTAAAAGGCATAGTTAAGTGAAACGAGAGGGGAATGGATCCATTGCATGGTCTGGGATTAGTTTCTAACAGAACAAATTAGAATGTGAAGCTAACCCTGTTTGTACATCACCTCCAGCCACCCAGGAAGCTTCAGTTAAAAGACAGCCCTTTTGCCAAGACTACTCTTCAAAGAAACTAGAGTCAGAGTTTCTAGGGTTAAATAGAAAAGTCCTTTTATTTAAAATAGATTTTATTGATATCTCTATATAGCTTTTTATGTTTTCTCCTTTCTCCCAGAAAGATATTATTTATAAGAAAGTTTTTGGAAAAATAAAGGAAAAATAATTCAGTAACATAATCATGCATTTATACAATCTTTCATTGTATGCATAGTGGCTCTCCCACTACCGGAAAGGACCAAGGGGAGGTTTTTGCCTCCTGTCTCTTTCTTGGATCCTATCTTAGTTATTACAGTTTTGCAACATTTCATCAGTAAGGGAATTTATTAAGAACTCATTAAAAGAAAAGTATAATTATTTCAATTGTTCTGTTGTTGCTTTTCTTTCAGATTATTTGTCACTATGCATTTGTGTTTTTTCTCTGCTTACACCATTGCCTATCATTTATTTGTTTTTGATCCTTCTCTATAACAAACATGATCCACCATTTCTATACATAGTAATATAGTTTCATATTCATGAACCATACTTTTATTAGCCATCCCCCCATCAACATCTACTTCATTTCTTTCTTTGTGCCCAGAATTAAGTGCTGCTGTAATTATGTTTTTGAATATTCAGCTTTGTTACAGACCTCTTGAGATCATCCTTCTCATTTCATAAATTAATAACCTGAAACATCTGGAAAAGGGAAATGACTTGAACAAGTTCACCCAGTAGTCAATAGTAAAGACGAGAATCTGAAATCAGATCTTGCAATTCCAGCACTCTTTATTCTATAATTTAGTTTATATTTTATAAATTTATATATTTTAAGTTAGCAATAATTAACATCATTAATAGATTTAATTAATAATTCTATTATTCTAATATAATATTATATTGTATTATAAAATTAATAGTAATTAATATCATTAATAGAGAAAAATTGCAACTGAGATCACCTGAAACATTTAGCTAAAATAACAACTCTGAGTTGGATGTGGATTCAGGAAAACCTAGATTCAAAGTCCTCTTCTATTACTATATACAAGGCACCCAATCTTTCTGTTCCTCAATTTCTTTAACTGTAAAATAATATTAGTAAATATAATATTGGTTATATGACAAGCACTGTGCTAAGCTCTTACAAATATTAGGTTAGATATAATGACCTTTAAGACTCATTTTAGTCTTCTAAATGGTTGTAAGATCATTAAATACTTTTAAAATGCCTACCTTGTACTCACCACTGTTCAAGGCAATAGGTATACACACACAAAAAGAAATAGTTTCTGTTCTTGAAGATGATGAGGTAGAAAAGCCATTAGTAGCTCAGATTAGGAAAGTCTCATTTAAATTGTACTTTAAAGAAAACTAGGGGTTCTATGAAGTAGAAATGAGGAAGGATTTCATTGCTTTGGGCCTGAAGTCAGAAAAACTTGAGATGAAATCCAGCCTCAGACACTAATTAGTTATGTGACCCTAAGTAAGTCATTTAACCTTAGTGTCTTCAACTATAAAATGTCGATCTTAAAAGTACTTATCTTGTAGGGTTGTGATTAGACTCAAACTAGACTAGCATCTGGTACATATCTATCTTAATGCTTTCTGTTTTTGTTGAATGGAAGCATGATTGAATCTAGTGTTTCCTTACTTTTGATAGATGAATTAATCAACAAGTATTTCTCAATTACCCATTAGTCCCAGGCAATATGCTTAACAATTGGGTTAAAAAGAAAGGCAAAAAGTAACCCCTTTCCTCCAATAGCCATGTTCTATCAAGGAAATAACAGATGTACAAAACAGCATCCATGAAATAAATATAGAGTGATGAAGGTAAACTCAGAAGGAAAGCAAATAGTATTGAGAGAGATCAGCAAAAGATTTCTTAAGGAAAATAGGAATTTGGCTGGGAGTTGAAATAAATTCGGGAAGTCAAGAAGCAGAGATAAGGAGAAAAAACATCAGGCAAGGGGGAAGGTTAGTTTAAAGAAGGCATGTTTGTGTGTGTGTGTGTGTGTGTGTGTGTGTGTGTGTTTTCTGCACACTGGGACCAAGCTGACCAAATTTGATTTTTGATTCATTCATTCATATACGTAAGTGGCAAGTCTAAAGAAGAGCAAAATTCAAATGTGATCTCAGACACTTAATGACACTGGGTAAGTCACTTAACCTCTGTTTGTCTCAATTTCCTTATCTGCTGAATGGGGGGTGGCAATAATAATACCTACTTCTCAGGTTGTAGTAAAGAAGAATTATAAATCACTTAGCACAGTGATTGGTACAAATGCTACATAAATTCTAACTTGTTATTATAATAATAATATTTTATTATTATGAGAAGAATGTCTGGATGGGGATCAAAGCCAAGGTGGTAGAGTAAAGGCAGAGTCTCTCCTGAGCTCTCCCCCAAGTCACTCCAAATACCCTTAAATAACGATGCTAACCAGTTTCTAGAATGACAAGAAAAAGATTGAGTAGAACGGTTTTCCAACCCAAGAGTACTTGCAACATCCGGAAGAAGAATGTGATGAACCAGGGGAGAGAGGAGCATACAGTGTCACCCATGCTGGAGTGAACTGGCCCCAGCCCTCCAGGAAGAAAGAGTGGAGACTGGTCAGTGGCATCAATAGTGGTTTCCAAACATCTCAGTTCAGAGACTGTCAAGGACAACTCGGAAAGTCAGCAGGAAAAGGTTGTCCCACCAGCAAGAGAATGGACCACAGTCTGTTACAGACTCAATCAGTACAGACTGAACCCCCCAAGACCAGTAGCAATCCTCTGAAGCCACTGAATCAGCAGTGGAAGCTGCTTCTGAATCTATCAGTCGTATAGTCTGGAACCCCATCTCAGGAAAAGGAAAAATACCTGCAGTAGAGCCCAAGCTTCTTTGTGAAATCCCATCCCTCCTGATACATAATAGAACAATAGTGTTCCATCACATACATTACCACAATTTGTTTAATCATCGTCCAATTCATAGACATCCCCTTGATTTCTAATTCTTTGACACTACAAACAGAGCTGCTTTGAGTACTTTTGTATAGGTGAGATTTTTACTCTTTTTCATGATTTCTTTCATGATATCTTCAGGATACAGACCCAGTAGTGGTATTGCTAGATCCAGTTCCTGGATAGAAAGGAGTACTTCTGGTCACCTTCAAACAAAAGCACAGTTCAGGAGACTAATCAAAGCTTCTCCTTGGATCACAAGACCTTAGAAGAATTGAAAACTTGAAAGTCCCAAGATATATCTCCAAAAACATCTTCAAAAATCCCCAAAAACTTGGGGCAGTGAACCCTCCATCTGGGAAGCAGAACCCCCACATAAAGAATTAAAATCAAGACACTGGCTGTAGAAAAGAACAAATAACAAAAGAAAAATCTGACCACAGACAATTCCTAAGGTCACAAGATCATAATACACACTCAGAAGAAAGTAACAAAGTCAAAGTCCTATATCCAAAACCTCCAAAAAAAATGGGAATTTTTCTCAGGACATGGAAGAGCTCAAAAAGAATTTTGAAACTCAAGTAAGGCAGTTAAGAGGAAAAATTGGAAAGAGAAATGAGAGTGATGGGGAAAAATCATGAAACCAGCAGCTTGGTGAAGGAGATATAAAAAATAAAGAGAAGAATGCCTTAAAAACAGAATTAGTCAAATGGAAAAGGAAATACAAAAGCTCACTGAGAAAATAATTCCTTAAATTATAGAATGGAACAAAGAGAAGCTAATGGCTGTGAGAAATCAATAAAAACAACAAAACAAAACTAATGAGAAAAACAATAACAAAAGCAAATCAATAAACACAATAAAACAAAACCAAAAGAATGAAAATCTAGAATAAAATGTGAAATATCTCATTGGAAAAACAATTGATCTGGAAAACAAATTCAAAAGAGATATTTTTTAATTATTGGACTACCTGAAAGTCATGACCAAAATAAGAGCCTAGAAATCATTTTTCAAGAACATATCAAGGAAAACTTCCCTGATATGTTAGAAGCAGAGGATAAAATAGAAATTAAAAGAATCCACTGATCATTTCTCAAAAGAGATCCCAAAATGAAAAATGCCAAGAATATTATGGCCAATGTTCAGAACTCCCAAGTCAAGGAGAAAATATTGCAAGTATCCAGAGAGAAACAATTCAAATATCATGGAGTCACAATCAAGATAATACAAGATTTATAAACTTCTACATTAAAAGATCATAGAGTTTGGAATATGATATTTTGGAAGACAAAAGAGTTTGGATTACAATCAAGATTCAATTATGCAGCAAAACTGGACATACTCTTCCTATTTTTTCCTTGTTACTTTTTTATTATATAAATATATTTTTTTCTAAATTACATATAATAATAGTTTCTACTTATCATTTTTGTAAGGTTTTAGATTTTACAATTTTTCCTCCTTCTTCCCTTCCCTCTCACAGAAGGCAATTTGATGATTTTTACATTATTTCCATGATAGGCACTGATCAAAATTGAATGTGTTGAGAGAAAAAAACATATTCTTGAGGAAGAAATGAAATATTAGAGATAGCAAATTCATGTAGTACATAAGGCAACTTTTTTAAACATTGAAGGTAATAATCTTTGATCTTTGCTTACACTCCACAATTCTTTCTCTGGATACAGATGGTATTCTCTGTCACAGATACCCTAAAATTGTCCCTGATTATTGCACTGATGGAATGATCAAATCACCCCCATGCTGCTGTTAGGGTGTACAATGTTCTTCTGGTTCTGCTCATCTCACTAAGCATCAATCCATAGAAGTTTTTCCAAGTTTCTCTGAAATTCCATCCTTCCTGATTTCTAATAGAACAGTAGTATTCCATCACATACATTACCACAATTTGTTTAATCATGTCCCAATTGATAGACATCCCCTCAATTTCTCATTCTTTGCCAATACAAACATAACTGCTATGAATACTTTTGTATATGTGGGATGTTTACCCTTTTTCATGATATCTTCAGGAGACAGTAGTGGTATTGCTAGATCAAATGATATGAACATTTTTATTGCTCTTCAGGCATAATTCCAAATTGCTCTCCAGAAGATTTGGATCAATTCACAGCTCCACCAACAATGCAATAGTGTCCCAGATTTCCCACAATCCTTCCATTGTACTTTGATCATATTGATCATTGTCCTTTATGATCATATTGGCCAATCTGAGAGGTATGATGTGGTACTTCAGAGATGCTCTAATTTGCATTTCTCTAGTAAGTAATGATTTAGGGCAATTTTTCATATGACTCTAGATAGCTTTGATTTCCTCATCTTCAGGTTGCCTTCATATTTTTTGACCATTTGTCAAATGGGAAATGGCCTGGTTTTTATATATTTGACTCAATTCTCTATATATTTTAGAACTAAGTCCTTTGTCAGAAACACTAGTTGTAAAAATTATTTCCCAATTTACTACATTTATTTTGATCTTGGTTAGAGTGGGTTTGTTTGTGCAAAGGCAGAAGTCATCCTGATTCATATCAGGCCACTGGATCCAGATGACTCTGGAGGAGAAAATGATACTGATGACTTAGCACATTCAAATCAAATTGACATGCTTGTCATGGCATCACCTCTCTGAGTCAAATTTATAATAAAATTAGAGTCATTCTCCAATTGATGAATCATCAAAAGATATGAACAGTTTTCAGATGAGATTATCTATACTATTTAAATATTTTTTTAAAAACATCTTAACTCACTATTGATAAAAGAAGCATGTGTTTGAACAATTCTGAAATGTTATCATATATATATATATATACATATATATATATATATATATATATATATATATATATATATATATATTGGATTTGCTTATTGGATAGAAAGAGAAAATGACAAATGTTGGAGGACATGTAAGGAAAATGAGAAATTAATGCACAGGAGGGGTTTTTGGAGGAGTTGTGAAATGATTTAATAATTCTGTAGAGAAATTTGGGAAAATGGCCAAAGGCTATAAAACCCTTGACCTACTAGTGCCACTATTAGGTCTAAATTCCAGAAGAGATGAAAAACAGGAAGGTAGAGGAATATATATATATATATATATATATATATATATATATATTCCTCTACCTTCCTGCCTAGAAAAGAGTGGCTATATATATATATATATATATATATATATATATATATATATAGCCACTCTTTTCTAGTGGCAAGGAACTGGAGAGTAAGAGGATACCCACTTGTTGAGAAATGTCTGAATAAATTGAGGTATGTCATTATGATGAAATGCTATTCTGCAATAAGAAATGATGAACTGAAAATGCTCACAGTAAAAAAAAATACCTTACATGAGCAGATATAATTGGAATTATATTATATACAAAGTAAGAGCAATGGTGTAGGGTGATCTGCTGTAAATGATACCTTTTATCAACAATGATCTGACCCAAAACAACACTGAAGGGCTTAAAAATTCTTAAGTCATTATAAGTTATTTGTTCTTATATTGTTTTTATTATTGTATAAATTATTTTCACATGTCTACTACTCACTTCACACTGTTCTACTTCACTTAAGCCTTCCCAAGTTTCTCTGAAACCATCCCTTTCACCATTTCTTGCTAAATGGAATTTCTTCCCTTAAATTAATATTTCAAGAGATTTGAAACTATGGCCAAAGGACAATAAAAGTGTGTACAACATATCCTTTTCATTCAACAGTACCATTAGTAGGTATATGTCCCAAAGACATCACAAAAGGGTAAAAGACCACATATACATAGCTATTTGTGGAGGCAAAGAATTGGGAATTGAGTGGATGTCCATCAGTTGAGGAATGACTGAAGAAACTGAGGTATATGAATGTGGTGGAGCACTATTGTTCTATAAGAAATGATGAGAGATGAGGTGTGAGAAAAGCCTTGTAAAGAGTTACAGAACTTATGCTGAGTGAAATAAGAAAAACATTTTACACAAAACCAACAACTTTGGGTGAGGATCAACTAAGGTGGATTTGTTCATTTCAGCAGAACAATAATTAGATGATATTAAAAGACTTGTGATAGAAGGTACCTTCATACCCAGAGAAAGAACTGTGGAGTTTAAATGCAAATCAAATTTACTATCTTCATTTCAAAAATTGTCATATATTATGTTGTTATTTTCTCTCTGTTTTTTCCCTTCTATATTTGGATTTGATTCTTCTTTCAAGGCATGATTATTATGGATCTATGTTTATCATAATTACACATATAGAGCCTATATTACTTTCTGGTGGGGAAGGAGGGAGGAAAGGAGAAAAAAGTAAAATTCAAAACTTTTTTAAAATTATTAGTGAAAACTGCTATTGAATGTTGCTGGAAAAACAAATAAATATATTTTTTAATTAAAAAATAAATTAATATTCCAGATATATGAAAATTGGAGAAGATATTGGTCTGTCATCAAGAGGTACGTCAATCTGAATTACTAGTTTCCTTCACTGACTTTCTTGTTTATTTATTTGTTTTGTTTTGTTTTTTTAGATGTCATGGAGTCAAGATGGCAGAGCAAAGGGGAAAAGCTCCCATGTATTTTCCAGATTCCCCCTCCAAATATTAAAATAACAAAACAAATTCTTGAGCAGCAGAACCAACAAAAAAGGTAGAGTAAAACAATTTTCCAGTCCAAGAAAACTTAGAATCTTGGCAGGAAAAGTCTGTCTCACTGGGGTGAAAACAGAGTATAATCGAGGACACTCTGTGCCCTGACAAGTCAGAAATAAGTCTTTGGGATGCTGTGGTAGCTTTTTGGATTTCTCAATTCACAAACACTGAGGAGTTTGTACAACTGGTGATAAGAAGGTTTCAGGGGATCCTTTTCTGGCACCAGAAGCAAAATTATTGAATTGCACAAACATGTTTCTAGGTCACAATTCAATAGCAAGAAGGTATATTTGCAAAATTTGGAACCTGTGTCACAGGTGCAAAGTAGAAAAATGAGTTTGTGATCACTTGTGGTAACTCACAGACCAGAGCATAGGCTTGAAGAACAGTAGCAATCTTCTCCTTATGTCACACCATTTTGAAAGAATTAAAAACTTAAAGACCCTCCGAACCAGATCTGAAAAATAGTGAAGCTTGGTACAGTACTCCCCTCACTCCCATGAGCAGAATTCAACATTAATATCAAATTAAAAGTCAAGAAATAGATGGGTGGAAATAATCAAACAACAGCAAGGAAAAATCTTGTCAGAAAAAGTTGCCAAGGTAAGATGAAAAACCAATATACAAACTCAGAAGATGACAATAAAAATCACAGTAACTGCTTGTAAAAACTCAAAGAAAATTGTGAATTGGTTTCAGACCAAAAGTAAGAATTCCTGGAAGCATTAAAAAGTGATTTTAGTAAGAGAGGTAGAGGAAAAATTGGGAAAGGAAATGAGAAAGATGCAAGAAAATCATGGCAGGGGAAAAGAATCAAGGAGACAAAAATATTCTAAAATAAAGTAACACTATAAAAATAATAAGACGAATGGCACAAACTCTCCTTATTAAACTCATCAAAAGCAGACTTGGCCAGATCAAGAAAAGACATACAAATATTTATTGAAGAGAAAAACTCCTTAAAAATCAAATTGACCAAAAGGAAATGGAGATACAAAGTTCACTGAAAAATTATTTCCTTAAAATTTAAATTTGAGGGGCAGCTAGGTGGTGCAGTAGATAGAACCCCAGCCCTGGTGTCAGAAGGACCTGAGTTCAAATCTGATCTCAGACACGTAATAATTACCTACCTGTGTGACCATGGGCAAGTCACTTAACCCCACTGTCTTGTAAAAACTAAAAAAATAAAATAAAATAAAATAAAATTTGACAAGAGCAATTTACTAATTCCATGAGACTTCAAGAAACAAGAAAAAATCACAAAAAAAAATCAAATAAATAGAAGAAAATGTGAAATATATCATTGGAAGAAGCAACTGATCTGGAAAAATAGATTCAAGGTAGATAATTTAAGAATTATTGGAACTACCTGAAAAAAAGTACCTAGATACTTCTTATAAGAAATTATTAAGGGACAGAGCCAAGATGATCAGATGGAGGCAGGAATTCTCAGAAGCTCTCTTCCAAAATGCTCTTTAATACCTTAAAATAATGACTCTAAAAATTTTAAAGTGGCAGAACCCACAGCCAGACCAAGTGAAACAATTTCCCAGCCTAAGATAACATGGAAGATCCACAGGAAGAATCTGTTCCACTGGGATCAGAAGGGGCCACAGTAGAGCCAAGGCAGTGCCCTGCCATAGCAAACAAGCTCCAGTCTTTCAGGAACAGCCTGCAAGGCACCAGGGCACAGGAGCAATTTCCAGACCTCCCAATCCAGAAATCAGCAAGGACAAAAATGGAAGTTCAGTAAGAAAACCCTTCCAGAGGGGCATCTAGGAAGTGCAGTGGATAAAGCACTGGCCCTAGAGTCAGGAGTACCTGGGTTCAAATCCAGTCTCAGACAATAATTACCTAGCTGTGTGGCCTTGGGCAAGCCACTTAACCCCATTTGCCTTGCCAAAAAAACCCTAAGGAAAAAAAAAAGAAAACCCTGCCAGAGTGAGCATAGAGCCCAGTGCAACTTAAATCTCAGCACAGACACAATAATGATAAATGGAAGTCTGTGAAGTCATCCAGCAGGAAGCCACCCAGCAGGTAGTCACCCAGTATCTTCTTCCAGAGCGCTCAGCCTACAGATGGTAAGGGGGATGACAGGAGACTGTATCCCTATGATGCTATCCTTAGGACAGGACTCTGTTGCTTTGTCCATATTCAGACCCTGGTCACAGTCAGTAGCCCCTTACTGCCTTGGCAGAGCAGGGACCCTCCTCAAAGCTCCAGGGCAGAAGGGAGTGCTTGTGGTCATCCACAAACCAGATCACAGGCCAGGAGCGCAGCCAGAGCCTCTCATAAGACATTGAAGGAACTAAAGTCCCTGGGATTGTCCCCAAAACACCCAAAACTTTGGAAAGCACTTTAAAACCAGGTCATAGGCTGGGGAAATGAGTAAACAGAAAAAAAAGAATCTTACCATAGAAAATTACTTTGGTCCCCTGGAGGATCAAAACACAAATTTAGAAGGTGACAAAGTCCAAGCTACTGTATCCAAAGTCTCCAAGAAAAATAGGAGTAAGCTCAGGCTATGACACAGTTCAGAAAAATATTTTGAAAATCAAGTGAGGGAGGTAGAGGAAAATGGGAAAAGAAATGAGATGCAGGAAAAAATATGAAAACCAAGTCAGCAGCTTAGTCAGGGAGATCAAAATAAAATGCTGAGGAAAACAAGATGTTAAAAACCAGTTAAGATCAAATGGAAAAAGCAATCCAAAAAAATTAGTGAGGAGAATACCTTAAAAAGAAAAATTGGCCAGTTGGAAAAGGAGGTAAGAAAGCTCTCTGAGGAAAACAAATCCTTCAAATGTAGAATGGAGCTAAAGGAAGCCAATGACTTTGTGAGGAATCAAGATACAGTAAGTCAATACCAAAAGAATGAAAAACTGGAAGAAAATTGAAGTATCTCATTGAAAAAACAACTGATTGGGAAACCAATTCCAGGAGAGACAATTTAAAAGTTATTGGG
This sequence comes from Macrotis lagotis, assembly GCF_037893015.1. NCBI lineage: Eukaryota > Metazoa > Chordata > Mammalia > Peramelemorphia > Peramelidae > Macrotis > Macrotis lagotis. The sequence continues at coordinate 665,136,466 of NC_133666.1, forward strand.
CTACATGAAAGTCATGACCAGGAAAAGAGCCTTGACTTCATTTTTAAAGAATGTATACGGGAAAATTGCCCTGATATCCTAGTAGCAGAGTGTGGGGGAAAAACTTGAGAGAATCCACCAATCTCCTCCTAAAAGAGATCCAAATAAACTAACCCCCAGGAATATTGTAGCCAAAATCCAGAACTCCCAAGTCAAGGAGAAAATATTACAAGCAGCCAGAAGTAAACAATTCAAATATTGTAGAGCTACATTCAGGATTACACAGAACTTAGCAGCACCTACTTTAAGGAATTGTGGGACTTGGAATATAATATTCCAGAAGGCAAAAGAGCTTGGAATGCAACTGAGTATCAACTAAACCAGCAAAACTGAACATCTTTTTCCAAGGGAAAAGATGGACATTCAATGAAACAGGGGAATTTCAAATGTTCCTTTTGAAATGGCCAGAGCTGAACAGAAAATTTGGTCTCCAAGTACAGGACTCAGATGACGCATAGAAAGGGTAGACAAGAAGGGTAAATTATGAGGGATTTAATGATGATGAATTATGTGTATTCCTGTATGGGAAGAGGATACTGATAATACTCATATGAACCTACTCGTTTATTAGAGCAAGTAGAAGTTGCCTTTAGAGATGAGGCACAGGAGAGAGCCGAATTTGAAGGTATAATATATGGTGAAGATGGTATCAATGGGTGAAAAGGAAATGGACAAGGGAGAAAGAAAAAGCAGAGGTAGAATTGACTAAAAGAGTCAAGAACAAGCTTTTTCAATGGTATGCAAGGGGGAAGGTGAGAGAGAATGAGGGAGCCTTCATTCTCATTGGAAATGGCTCAGAGAGGAAACAGCATACATACTTTATAGGGTATAGAAATCTTGAAGAAAAAGGAAAGACAGCTAGGTGGTGTAGTGGATAGAGCACCGACCCTGGAGTCAGGAGGAACTGAGTTAAAATCTGACCTCAGACACTTAATAATGACCTAGCCGTGTGGCCTTGGGCAAGCCACTTAACCCCATTGCCTTGCAAAAATAAATAAATAAATGAAACAAAAAAAAACAAGGAGAGAAAGAGGACAAGGGGAGGGGAGAGAAGGATGTGGGTGATAGAGAAGAGGGCAGATCATGGGAGAGAATAGTCAGATATGACACATTTTATTTTCTAATTTTTATAAGGTGGTGGGATTAGGTGGCCTGTCCAGGACCACAGGCTGGGTGGGTTCTGGATGTCTAGGTTGGGATGTGGGCTTGGGGCCTCTTGGACTCAGGGTTGCTGCTCTGTCCACTGAGCCATTTGACTGTCCCACAACCCATTTTTGAAGAGGGTCAAAGTGAAAGGAGAGAGAATATATATATATATATATATATTAAATAGTAGTGGGGAGGAACAATCAGCAACAGCAATGGTGGAAAAATATGGAAGTAACTTCTCAGATGGACTGATGATAAAGAATGAAATCCACCCCAGAGACAGGGCTTGTGTTACTTGAACACAGTCTAAAGCACATTTTTTTTCTCTTTCTTTCACTTTAGTTCTCAAGAGGCTTTTTTAAAATTTTTTTTTGGGGGGGTAGGAGAGATGATGTTTACTCTTACAACAAGAATAGTTTAGTAATTTGTAAATAAATTAATAAGTTTTTTAAAAAAACAATATTCAAGATAAATCATTAATTAATTTGATTTTTAAGAAAAGGAAAGGAGAATACCAAGCCATCAGTATCAAAAATGAAAAGGGTGAATTCACCATTAAATGAAGATGAAATTGATACAATTATTAAGTTATTTGCCCAAATGTATACCAATAAATTTAGCAATCTGATTGAAATAGATGGACCTTTACAAAAATATTGATTGCCCAGATTAACAGAAAAATAAATGGCCCTGTTTTTAAAAAAAGAACGTTAATAATTCATCAAGATCCTTAAGGGAAAAAAAAAAGACCAGATAGATTCATAGGTGAACTCTATGCAGCAATATTGTATGATGGTCAGTTATAAATAACTCAGCAGTACAATAATCTAAGACAATTCCAAAGAATTCATGATAAAATTCCAAATTCAGATTCTGAAAGCAAATTCTAACATTTTAAACTTTATTTTTTCTTCATTTTTTGGTCAGTATTTTCTTTTACAGCATGTCTAATATGAAAATGTTTTGCATGGCTACAAATTTATAATGAGTATCAAATTGCTTGCCTACTGAATGAAAGGCAAGGCATGGAAAGGAGAGAATTTAGAACTCAAAATTTTAAAAATATATAATTTGAAAAAATAAAATATTTTAGAAGTCCTTTTAATCCTACTTTGTGCTTCCTAGTTATACCATGGAGGGTTATTTATGCTTGGGGAGCCTAAACTTTTGCAGGGTCTTCCCAATATAAAATTTACTTTTAGAATTCCCTATAATTAACCCCATTCAATGTCATCTGAGCCAACTGTAAAGTTTTAGAGTATTCTCCAGGAATAGAACACACACACACCACACACACACACACACACACACACACACACACACACACACACACACATATATCCATCTGACTAAGTTTGCAGATTTTTTTAATGGACTTTAACCCTCAAAGAAAAATTACCAATTGATAAAGTTTCATTTTCATTAAGAACAAAAAAAGTAATAAGTTTTGATTAAAAAAAGAAAAGCCCTTAATCAAAAATTAGAGTACATAGATTTATATCTCGTCTTTTTTTGACATTCAGGCCTCTATGATCTTGAGTAAGCCCCCAAATTTTTGGGGTCCTCAGTTTCCACAACTGTAAAATAAGGGGTTTGTTGATGATCTCTAAGTCCCTTCTACTTCCAGATTCATGACCCCATAATGAAATTTCTTCTGCCAGTTACTATCTGGATGATTTAGGGTCATTCAGTTAACTTTTCCTGACCTCCATTTCCTCCTTTGTAAAATAAGTAACTTGTTTGAAATAAGCCCCAGTGTCCCTTTCAGCTTTCACTCTATCATCTATTTCTCTATGATAAGAATTTACACCAATCTCAAAGGGACTCAATTTTTGGAGAGCAGGCATTTTATCTAAACCTCTCTCCAGTGACATCTAAGATGATGTTGGCTTCTACTGTAATCTTGTCTTGGTTACAGTTTGCTTAAAGGACATTTATCCTTTTCTTCCCACAGAATAGAATTTTTCCTATAAAATTTATCCAACTCTCTGAAATACTTGAATGATTCCATTGCAAAAGTATTCTAAACTCCTTTCATGGAAGACTACAGAAACCGGACCAATTCCTCCCAGTGACAATGCACCCAATACTCCCTGACATAGGAAAGCCCATCAACTGTCTGTCAGCCAACAATAAGTATTTCCAATGCATTAAAATGGAAATTGCATGCCAGGCAAAGAAATGAAGCCATGATCCGATGGAGCTTGTCAGCCAGTAATCTGATTTCTAAACATATACATGTTTTATGTCTCCTTGGATTAAATCATTCACAGGAACTATTTAGCTATTAGAATAAATAGTATATGATGACAATCAGCAGAGAGGTAATGACTTTTGTCTCACTCAGATGGGCCACTACAAAGTTTGCCATAATGTCCTGTCAGAAAATAAGTGATCACAGTTATTAGGAACAGAGAACATGTGGATGTTTCTGGGGACTTTTCCACTCTGGAATAAAAATAGAAGAATACACAAAGCTGTATCCTACAGGTGATATAGCCAAAATGATAAATGGATAATCTCAACTCTAAGCCCAAGCTTTATCCTTCTTTAAATCCAATTCCAAGTGAATGATCACAAAAGGTCAGAGCCTTTAGGAGTATTGGAGAACATAGGATGAAGGATTTAGAGTAAGAAGAAATCCAAAAGGTATATATGAAGCTATGTAACTTCATCACTTCATTTTCAATTGCATATAATCATACTTTTGTATGTTTATTTAATGTTTCATGTTTTATGTTGATAGATAGATAGACATAGATACATAGATAGACAGCTAGATAGATAGATAGATAGATAGATAGATAGATAGATAGATAGTCAGACAGACATAGAAATAGATAGAATCATGTCTGCCTCTTCATGACTCCATTTGGAATTTTCTTGGCAAAAATACTGGTGTTATTCACCACTTTTTTCTCCATATCATTTTTCAGATTACAAAACCGAGGCAAATGAGGTTAAGGGACTTGCCCAGAGTCCCACAGCTACTAGTGTCTGAAGCCAGATTTAAACTTAGGAAGATGGGTCTTCCTGACTCCAGGCCTATCACGGTATTAACCTAGCTACCTCAGCCACAAGAGGTACTTGCAAATCAGGATTACAGGTCCAAAGGACTAGGGTGCTGGAATTCAAATTTAAACCCTAAATAGCTTGGTGCCAATAGCAAGGTAAAGAGAGAGAAAAGAAACACAGAAAATTACAGCATGTCAAGCTTCCAAGTGAATCTTGGGTTTAAGGTAACTGAAAAATCCCTTAAAGATGACCAATGTCTGCAACATTCTTGCTGGATTACTTCCATGCAGCTTAATACATTCAACATTCCCTCATCCATAGGTGTCTGATTCAGAAAAGTTGTTCTTCGTTTCTCATTCATAAAGAGCTGGGTGCTGCCTCTCATATCAGTATCATGCCTCTTTCTCTTGGACCAGTTGGCTGCAGATGAAGTAAATGAGTTTCTGCCTTCCCCAGGCATCATTCTTCTTACTGATGCTTTGCAGCCAGTTAGAGACTCTGCTGTTCTCCCTGCTTCATATCTCTCCTTGCAGCTTCTCTTTCTGGCTGGTACATGAAAGGAGACTTATCATTCCCTCTACAGAAATGCTCCTGACTAAGAAAAGGAGGGAAATAAGCTTCTTTGGCTGAAAGACCCACAGAAATGCTCATCTTTTCTCCCAAGAGATTTGACTATGTAGAACCACACTATATAACCATTTTTCTGCGTACGTTTTGGGATGATTGCTGTTGTTTATTGTCATTTATTTTTGTTGTTGTATGTGTGATAAGAATCATTGCAAAATGGAAAGAAAAGTGTTGTCATTTTATTGTTGATGATGATTCTTTTGTATTTAAAGTCAGAAGACCTGAGTTCAAATCTTGCCCATTGCTAGGGATGATGGTCTGGGACAATTCTATCATTCCATAAAATCAACTGACCAGACTAATTGGTTTTAAAGTTCTCCACAATTTGGTTTCCATCTATATTTCCAAGTCTTAATTTCTAAGCTCCCCTTCCCTTCTCTCCATTCCAGCATACTGACCTACTATTTACTCCCCATCCCATTTTTACCTTTAGCCCTTTGCCAAAGTAGAGCTATCTCCTTACTTTTAGTTCATATTCTCTGGGGTCCCCCAAAATATAGGTTGAAGGTTATTTGCTTGACTAGATGCTTTCTGATTTCTCCCCTCTCTACAATTATTATTTTGCCCTTCCTCATGAAATTACTTAGTATTTATTTATGTGTGCTCATGCTACATTCCCCAAAGACAGTATACATTTTTTTGAAGTCAGGATTTTTTTTCCATCTCTATATCCACAGCACCCAACACAATGTCTTGTTCCTTAAATATAATTGCCACCACTGTTTAGCTATTTCAGATTTGTCTGACTCCTCATGATCCCATTTGAGATTTTATTGGTAAATATGTTGTAAGTGCTTTACTATTTCCTACTTCAGCTCATTCTCCAGATGAGAAAGTTGAGGTAAACAAGGTTAAGTGACTTGTCCATGGTCACACAGAGGCTACATTTGAATTCACAAAGCAGTCTTCCTGAATTCAGATCCATTGTGTCATTTAGCTGATATAATTGAACATAATAGATACTTCATAAATGTGTGTTGAATTGAACTAAAATTATTAAAATGTCTTTTCCAACTTGAAATTGTATGAACCCATGACTCTTGGGACTTTTCTGGTTTATTTTGATTCTCATCTAGTGAGAATTTTAGCCACTAATGAACAAGCTTTGCATGATAACTCTAATTAGGGATCCTTGCTCACAACAGAAACCAAGAGTAATCCAATTCTTCGCCATCTCTGAACCATGGACAAAATAGATATTTACAACCCCTTGAGCTTCAAATAAAGAATTCATATCATTGGGCTCCCTTCAAGATATTACAAGAAAGATGAAATACTCCTAAATTACCAGGTTCAATAAAGATTTCAATAATCTACTGTTTGGGTATTTTATTTTTCATCAGTAAATGAATAATTAGATAAATTTGACTCCCTAGTTTTCTTTCCATTGGGAATGATAGTCAGGGGAAGGAGAATAAATTAATAATTAAAATAATAAGTCCATTATCTAATGATTGCTTACTTCCTCCGAGCATTGTAGAGGCAATTACACTCTTCTAATAATTAATCAAATATTTAATTACAAACAAATACCTGGGTTCATTATAAGCATAAGCTGCTCACCATATTTGGAACAGTTGTAAGAAGGTATTCCTAAACTTTTAAACTTTCATTAGTAAATCCAATTAAACAAAAGGAATAAAACTGTCATTGAATGTCCAGTTCTTGGCAAGGTGCTTGAGCTGCTAGGATATATTGAAGGTAGCTATAATAGACTTGAGAAAATTGATGAATTTTCAGTGTTAGGATTTACACCTAGGAAATTGGCAATCACTACAAATCAGGGTTTGAATTATTGTTTTGCTGATTCTCTAGACTTAAAAAGATGTTAATAAGGTAGATTAAACTTAATAAAATATGTATACATTTTTTCCCTTGAGCCTGGTTGTGAAACATTTACCAGAACACCCCTAACGACCCACATACAAAGAGAAGAATAAAACAATTCCTTCTCCCAAAAGTAGCTAGGTAGCACAATGGATAGAGTGTTGGGCCTAGAGTCAGGTGGACTTGAGTTCAAATCCATACCCAGACACTTACTAGCTGTGTGACCCTGAACAAGGAATTTAACCACATTTGCCTCATTTTCCCAATCTATATAATGAAATAGAGAAGGAAATAGCAAACTAATCTAGTATCTCTAAGAAGAAATTAGGGCACAAAGAGTCAGACAGAATTGGAAAATGACTGAACAACAAAAACTCACAAAGAACTAACACTCTATTAGGAGAATAGAGTACATAATTGAGAGAAATAAATATGAGATAATTTGAGTAAGGAAACAATAATAACAAACAGCAAAACTTTCCCTTAGGAAACAACTAAGCAGAGCCTCAAAGAAAATTAAAAATTCTCAAAGACTGCTGAAGACAGCTAAATGATGATGCCCTTTATTCTTTTTCTTTTTTGTAGATTTTTGCAGGGCAAAGGGGGTAAAGTGGCTTGCCCAAGGCCACACAGCTAGGTAATTATTAAGTGTCTGAGGCCGGATTTGAACTCAGGTACTCCTGACTCCAGGGCTAGTGCTCTATCCACTGTTCTACCTAGCTGCCCCCATCCTTTATTCTTGAAGAAGACCTTAACATCAAGGGGAGCTGATGGCATGACAAGCCTGTGAATTGGATTTGAATGATAGGGGGATGTGCTAATTCACCAGCCTCACTTTCTCCTCCAGAACCATTTGGGTCCAGTGGCCAGATGTGAATAAGGACAGGAGATGACCCTGGATGTGAGGCAAAGAAGGTTGAGTGACTTGCCCAAGATCACAGATCTAGTAAGTGGCAACTGTCTGCGGCTGGATTTGAAATCTGGTCTTCCTGACTCCAAGGCCAGGGCTTTATCCACTGTGCCACCAAGCAAATATTATACAAATGAATAGAGTAGCTGGACCCAGAATCAGGAAGACCTGAGTTCAATTCTAGTTTAGACACATCATCTGTATGACCCTGATTAGATTCCTTCATCTCTCTCAAGTCTCTTCTGTAACAGAGGAATTCGAATGACATCTACCCACAGAGATGTGGTAATCATCATATATGTACAGAATATTTTGAAAACTTGGATGTACTGAATAAAATTTAGTTTTTATTAATATTGATAGATGTTTTGATTCTATATGCATTTTATTAATATTAATATATAAGGCAAAGTTGGGGAATGCATTATTATTCCTGGTAATGAGGGAAAAAACTATTCAAAGCAAAGTTATAGGAGATGGGACAGTGAGTCTATGGAATAGAAAACTTGACCAGAGCACAGAGTGCATAAAACCTGAAGTAGTCTGAGGAATATGAACTAGAGACAAATGTTTGTGTCTTGTTGCTTTGGAAGCTTAGAATGATTGTTGAATCTTGGGGCAATGTTCACAGATGAGAATGATAGGCAGTCATGGGAGACAAGTGAGAGATGAGTCAAATATCACAGGTTTTATTGCTCAAACAGAACAAAGGATCATGCACTTTGCAATTATTGGAACCTGAGAACACAGCTAGTTTAACCTCTCCTCAATTTTGCAAAGAAAAAAGCTGTTGCCATTTTATGCTGTTTCCCCATTTAGAGCAAAAGCTCCCTGAGGACAGGTAATGTTTTTGTCCCCCAACCCCCATCCATAGTCCTTAGCAAGAAAGCAATACTTACTGACTGATTAATTGATGCTCAGGGACAAATGAGATGCTCAAAATCACAAAGGTCATAAATACAAAATGGAGTCAAACTCCAAGTTCTATGTCTATTTCCAGCCCTCTAGGTAGTTCGGTTGATGATTGAATGTTGTCCTTCATTCTCAAAGAATACCAAAATGATATCACTCTGTTGGAGCTAAGTTACAGCTAGTTGACCCAGTGGCTAGAGCACTGACCTTGGAGTCAGGAGGATGAGAGTTCGAATCTATCCTCAGACATTTGACTCTTACTGTGTGATCTGGGGCAAGTCACTTAACCTTGATTGCCTCACATCCATGGCTATATCCAGTCTTCTTGATTCATATTTGGCCGCCGGACCCTGATGGTTCTTGAAAATAAAATGAGCTTGGTGACTTAGGATAGCATCCCCTCACTCAGATTCAATTAAATGTGCTTGTCATGGCATCCCCTCCCTGATGTCGCGGTCTTCCTTGATGATGAAGGACAAACATCATCACAGTGTGTCCAGTTGTGGCTGATAAGACTAATACAAGTTAGGAAGGTTCCATCACAGACTGGGCACAAATAGTTCATGTCGATTAAAATGAACGCCAAATAGAGGAAGATCCTCATGGCAGGCAAAGGAGTCTGGATATTATCCTGACCAGTGTCCTAGTCATAGCTACTCTATGCACTATGTAATGCAGGTGTTATTTTCTCTCTCAGAACTTCATTATAATTATCTATACAACCTCTAAGATCTCTTCCAGAGCTTGCATTTTTTATGAGTCTCTCTCTCTCTCTCTCTCTCTCTCTCTCTCTCTCTCTCTCTCTCTCTCTCTCTCTCTCTCTGATTTTTCACGTTAAAACTGCATCATGCCAACTCCTTCTTCATTCAGTTGTGTAAACTTTGTGTACCCCGCTCCTGAAATTTCATTGTATACAATTCATTGCAGTGCTTAGAAGGATGACCTCAAACCTCAAAGTCAGGAAGCCCAGACTTTGAGCATTGTGCCTCTGGACAAGTCATTTAATTTCTTATTCCTCTAGACAACTGTCTGAAACCAACAGTTAGAATACAATGATCCAAGACAATTATGAAGGCCTCATCATGTGTTATGTTATTCACCTGCAGAGAGAGAACTGAGTACAAATTGAAGAATAATTTTGTTATTTTCTTTATTTTACTTACTTTTTTGGAAATATGACTAATATGGAAATATGTTTTGCTTGATTTCACAAGCATAATTACTATCATCTTCCTTACCTCATTAATGATTAGTAGAGGGAGAGAATTTGGAACTCGATTTTTTAATGAATACTAAAAATAAATATTAGATCAAAAAAATAAAAATGAAGAAAGCTAACAGTTTCTGAGGAACCACTAATGTAATTTAATAAAGGAAATTTTCTAGTGGAAAATTCCTACAACAATAAAATCATAGATCTTAACAAGGGAAAAAAAAGCATTTATTTATCAGCCTGCCTGCATTCCACCATATCCTCAGTAGTATCTAAGTTGTTTTGGTTTTGTCCTTCTATTCTCTGTGAAAGGTCCACTGTATGTCACAAATTAGGTTCTTAATGAAAATGCAGAGATCTGTCTTTAATTGGCTGAAAGAAATTGAGTGGGATAAGGCCTGAGATTTCTTCAGTAGAATATTAGAGATTAAAAAATAGTTGAACTGTATGTTGCGTCTCTTCTGCCCCTCCTCCCTGACAAGCAACTTCTGGGGTATCAGTGAAGAGTCAACTTGACCCTGTCTTATCTATTAAAGTCCACACAATTCCTTGGGATGGAGAGGGGTAATCTTGTTTCTGGTTGAATTATATGCTTTTTTCCTTAGATTAAATTAATTTAGATTGTGAAGACCACATACCTCACTAATGAGGGTGGGTCAGTGGTGGTGGTGGCTGCTGGGTGGGAATGAAAACTTTTGAGTCTCCTAGAGGTGGAAATTGGACAATGAATAGCTGCTTCGATTCTAATATTGGACTCAAAATTACATACATATATAGATGATAGAAAAGATTAAGATGAGTAAAGTAAGGAAACAAGATAAGATAGAAAATTATGGCTAATTAGAAGGTTAAAAGAATAACAGATAGAGAATAGTCATCGTAAATCACAAGTGAGGTAATAAATATCCAGATTAGAATGGTAACAATACAGACAGGACAATGTAGATGCAAGAGATATTACTGTAACCAGCAGAGGTCACTGGGAAGCAAGGTTTGGCAGGGCTTGTATGAGAGGACATCTGTCTGATATGAACTCTGGACTATAATTTCCAGAATTCATACTAAGGTCTTTGATGTCACTCCTTCAGCTACTTTGAACAACGCCCAAAATAATATCAAATTTAGTGAGTCCTAGTAATTTTTTTCAATTGCTAATTCTCAGAAAAAATGGAGAAGTTTCCAAGAATTCCTGACTTTGTTGAAATATGGGGGGATGATTTCAGTAAAGTGGAAAAACAACTCTGAGGTTATCAGATATGAAATCAGAATATATAGTCTTTCACGTCTTGCCATCAGGACACACTTCAAGGCCTGGATGAATGATAGAGATCACCTGAGAACTCATTACATTTAGAGATTTAGTTTACTTCAACAATTTGGATGCTGTGTCCACAGCAACTCTGAGTAACCTTTTGCCAATTTTCAAGTGACAGTGATCCTGATAATAATGGCCTCCAATGAGAAAATAGGGAAGTCAAGAAAACGAGGCCAATTTTGATGTGGGAAAGGATAACATTTTACATTAATACTTTACAAATGTATGTTGATTGATGAATTGATAATCTTTTTGTGCTAAAAAATAAATCACTAAAAGGTTAACCTGATGAAAAGCATCTCCAAAAGTAGCCAAACCTGTCCTTAGACAACAAATATAAATTACCACCAAGTTTACTGTCCAGCTCACTAAGGTCTACTGGGATCACCTCCATACTACAGTGGGGCAGTATGGTGGAGATGCAAAAATGGGAATGACAGAGATTAGGACTGTATTTCTATTTCCACTGCATTTGATTTTTCTGTAAAATCCATACAAGCTATATTATCTATTCAAAAAACCAACAATATTTTTCTCTGCTTTCAGTAAGTTTGAAATCTGGGCAGGTAGGCAATTAGTGTTCTTTCTTTTATTTGCTTTTAGGTTGGTTTTTATTTTTAAAACTAAACTTAGATACACCAAAGTTTTAAAAAAAATCAGTAATTGTTATTATGCTTCCCCATTTTTCTGAATTTTAGTAATTGAAAGCAATCTAGAATTGACTAAATTTGCTATTTTTTGGCATTAATAGAATTTAATAGATATTTTATTACTGGTTTTATTTCCTTTGTTAATGGACATTATCCCCTAAATTTTTATTTCGATCCTGCCACTATCTCCCCCCATTCTCACAAAGGTCATGATTTCTTTCCTGTCACCTGGCCACCCACAGTGGATTTGGTGTAGCTCTCAAACAAATGGCCAGACTGTGTAATAATCCCCTCATTATTCTTCCTTCTGAAAGAATCTGTTATCTTAAGGGGCAGTCGATCCCTGTAATAGAAATTAGGTCAACCATTTCCTATTTATGATCCAATGGGTCATTAGGCAGTTAAAATGTGTCTTACAATAGACACCTGCTAATGGCATCATTACAACATCACCTCTCATCATTTGTGAAAGACCACTGGACTCTATTCCCTCCGAATCACACCTGGAGTCATGTTGTGGCTGTAATAGATGAAATGGCTATCATTGATCAAAGGAAAAAACTTCCACTCTTCATAAGAACCTCTAGGAGACTGGAAGAAACTAATTGTGAAATACAGGATCTTGTTTCCCCTTTCTTGGACCTCAGTTTCCACATACATAGATCAAAAGAAAGGCACCATGATCTTAGTAAGATTCAGTGAATTCCAATTATTTTAAAAATAAAATAGAAACTATTTTTTGGAATTCATACATTTCAAATGCCTTCATTCTTCACTGGCCATTACTCCTAACTCTCTGGATTTCTTTCTTCACCATGACCCATTAGATTTCACATTCTCTGCCTGTGGTTCTTTGCTGTAATTGGGCATTTCCTCCTGGAATCTCCACTTAAGAAAAATCTAGAGATCTGCCATGATCATGCCTTCATTCTTATCTGAACTCTAGTCCTGACTCTTTCAACTTCTTTCTCCAATATATGTCCATACAGACATCTCTCTAATTCTTTTTCATTTTCTTTTTCTCTGTTTCTCTTACTTAGATGTAAGCCCTTGAGGTCAGAGACTTTTCTTTCTGTTTTATTTATACATCTAGATATCCTACAGTGAGCATTTACTACACGCTTTTTGACTTGACTTAAATTTTTCCACAACCAGTCCCTAACCTACCTTTCAAGACATTTTAAACATTACTGCCCTTCACATATAATATGAACCAACCTAAAGCCAAATAACTCAACCTAAAACCCAAGCACTCTTCTTATGTAATATTTCATCCTTCGTCTCCAAGACTTTGCTTGAACTACACCCCTTGGTTAAGATTTATTTCCTCCTTCCTATAAATACATCTATTAGATTCCTTGGTTTCTTTTGTACCTCAACTCACATTCTTCTTCTCACATGAGAACTTTCCTGATCCAAACTGTTTCAAGTGTCTCCCTCTCCCCACTCCACAGATAATAATAACTTGGTACTCTTTTGTATTTATCTGCCCGTGTCTTTCATGCACATGTGATCCAGCAAAACAAAGTCTTGGCATACATTTTTTAGAATAAACCCTATGCTCAGTGAAAATGGACAGTTTCTTCCAATCTTTATTCATTATGTTTTGTTTTTAATATCATTTTTAATTTATAACATTAAAGAAGCATTTCTATAATGTGGTACAATAAAAATATGACCACATAAACTGCGTAAAATATTACAGGGATCGATTGCCCCTTAAGATAACAGATGCTTTCAGTTGGAATAATGAGGGAATTATTACCCAGGCCTGGGTATTTGTATACATTTCTATTCCATTCAAATATGCAGTAAAGTTATCAAGCAAATTTATTTTCTTTTACTTCTCTTCCTACTCCGCCCCAAAGATGGAGGTCTAGCAAAAGACAAATCAAACTATCCTGTCTTAACTACCCCCCCGCAGGACCAATGATATGCTAGCACATGAAGAAATCTGTGTCTCCTTTCCTCTGAAACACAATAGATTGCTCCCCAGGCCAGTGACTGACCATTTGTGAATGACTGTGTTATCTCTGGACTATAAGTACTCAGATGAAATGATTTGTATTCAGAGGCCTACTTGCACTATAAATACACATGATACTTTTCCCAACCTTGGCTGATAACTAAGAAAAGAATAAAGCTTTTCACTGATTTTTATACTAAATTGTCACAGAGTTTTCTCTCCATTATATTACTTGTATCTATATGAAAAGGGAATGGGGATGATAAGCATTTGTGTGTGTGGATGATTATGTATGAAGCATCTTACAAATATTATTTCATTTGAGCTTCACAATAGGGTAAAAATATATGCTATTATTGTCTTCATTTTATAGTTGAGGAAACAGAGGCAAATGAAGTTTAAATGACTTGTCAAGGATCACTCAGCTAATAAACATTTGAGACCACATTGAAACTCCAAGTCTCATATATACATAAACACAAATGTTTAGTTATGTCTATGTTTATATCTTAAAATATATGCACATGTGATATATTAACATTACCAAATATAGAATTAAATTTTAATATTTTATCTCTATATATTTAATACAGGACATGAGAAAAAGAGGAGAAAGACTAGAAAAGAGAAAGAAAAAGAGAAGAAAGAAGAAGAGGATGTTACATTTTTATCTTGAATAGTACTTCAAAAATAATAAGTTATGAGTAATTGCTGATTTATTGGTTGACTTCTAAGGAGGTCAAAAATTTCTGGTTCTGTGGTAAACATGAAACATTTGGGAGCAAGGTGAAAACATTATTCAGATTATTTATTTTAACCTTAGCATATGTGGACTCATGTTGCATGTTAGGCTACATTCTTTGGTTTTGAAGCTGGGATGCCTGAATATGAGCCCTATTCCCCACACTTCCTGTATGCATGTTCATGAGCAACTCATAACACTTTTCAAATCATTATAATATTTAATATTTATATAGCACTTTAACATTTTCCAAGTATTTTATTCATGTAATTCAACCTGAGCTTCACAACAAGCCTTGATACAATATACTTCTGACAGATATCCAAATAGCCTGCATGAAGAACTTCAATGGGAAAGAATCTTATGGAGTAGCCTTTAGGGTACCTTACTTGAACCCCAAAATTGGGATATTCAGAAGAATCAAATGAACCAAGAAATGCTTTTTTAAAAAAACAACAACTCTTTTTTGGTGTGTTTAAGGGAAGGATACCCAGACCATCTCAAAAAAAGGAGTCAGGGTCAGTCAAGGAAGAGTATTCCATCAACCTACTGAACAACCACCCTTTCTCCTCAACCCCCCCCCCCCACTCCCACAGGGATTTGAGAATGAAACTTCAAAATTAAAGTAGCTCACTGGCCTCACTGAAACCTCTGAAATGATCCCAGGATCATATATTTGAAACTGAAAGAAATTTCAGAGGTACCTGACTCTAACTCCCTAATTTTAGAGATGAGAAAGAAAGCCTAGGGAGTTAAAAATGACTTATCCACAATGGGGAAGTACAAGGAAGTGATATACCAACTGATGTGTCTATCCAGGAACTCCAGAAGACTTTTTCAGGAGGAATAAATCCAAAATAGTCTGATGAAAGAGTGCTCTCAGGGAGTAATGAATCATCACAAGATTTTACTGAATCTTTTGAATTCTTTTTCTCTTTTCTACTATTTGAAGATAAGTTTCTTGAGGTCAAGAATTATTTTGTGTATTTTTTCCTCCCTTTAGAGAGGAAAGTATTTATAGATATTATTATATAAAGTATTTGCCTTCATATTACTTAGTGCTTCACACATAATTAATTCTTAATAAATGCTAATTAATAATTGAGTACCCAAGGATAGCTCCAGCCCCTTGTGTTTGGGGAAGTTCAAGTTTTATGAGCATGTGTAGGGATCTGCTTAGACAGATTAATAACTTGCCAGTTTCTCTCCTGAAAGGTTCTAGAAAGAAGTCTCCAAACCAGGAGCAGAAGGGGAAGGAAGGGATACCAAGTAGAAAGAAGAGGTATAACCAGGACAGATTCCTTGTTGAATAGGGAGTTTTTGTTTCTGATTTTTCCTCCCAAAGTACAATGGCATCGCATTCCATCTTTGGACCACTCTAATTGTTCAAGAGTTGTTTTTTTTTTTTTTTAGGGTTTTTTTGCAAGGCAAACAGGGGTTAAGTGGCTTGCCCAAGCCCACACAGCTAGGTAATTATTAAGTGTCTGAGACCAGATTTGAACCCAGGTACTCCTGACTACAGGGCCGGTGCTTTATCCACTATGCCACCTAGCTGCCCCTGTTCAAGAGTTTTTTTGGGGTTTGTTGGGCAACCTTTCAAGTCCTGAAAGTGTGGGATCCTTTATCCTATTATTCTTCTCCTCTTCATGGTAGACATTCCCATTCTTCTATACTTTATGTCACATGTATAGAAGGGGCCAAGGAAAGGGGATAAACATTTTTAAAGCATTTTCTAGATCACCTAGGGGGCACAATGGATAGAGCATACTAGACTGGGAATCTGGAAGACTCATCTTCTTGAGTTCAAATCTGGTTTAAGATACTTTCAAGCTGTCTGAACTTGGGCAAGTATTCAATCCTGTTTGCCTTAGTTTCCTTGCCTGTAAAATGGGTTGGAATAGAAGATGACAAACTACTCCAGTATCTTTGCCAAAAAAAACCCAAATTGGGTTATAAAGTGTTGGATATGACAGAATCAACTCAACAACAGCAGCTAAAAAAAGCTTGTAGAAGTTGCCAGCTCTGGATATGGCCTAGCTTATTAATATGCTTCCTAAGTCATGGTGCCCAGTACTCAGCACAATAGATTAGCTGTAGTTTAGCAGACAGGGTACACGCACATATTTCTGAGAGCTGTTTCTCTCAATACAGCCCAAGGTCATCACATTAGCTCTTGCTTTTTGACTGACATAGCATGCTATTGTCTCATAATGAGCTTTCTTTGCATACACTAAAACCCCATATTGTTTTTCAAACTTCTCTCTGTGACTCCTCCTCCATCCTATTCTTGTAAAATTGAGGTTCTTGATCTAAGTGTAAGACTTCCCATTTATCTTGACTGGTTTCATCTTATTTACTTGAAATCAATGTTTAACCAATCAGGGTAGAGAAAACAAATCTTTCCCCTCTCCAATTTATGTCATTCAAGCAAGTCTCTTAATTTCTCTGGGACTCAACTGCTTTATCTGCAGTAATTTGGCCTGGAAAGCCTCTAAGGTCCTCTCCGGTTCTCTATTTACTCTCCTAAGAGTTATAATTCCCTTTCAGAGAAACTAATTCTCAAAGATAGAAATATGAAATAATAAGAAAGGTCATACTGGAATTTAGAAGACAAAGGTTTCATTCTGGGTTCACCCAGTCATATGGCTTTGGTCAAATCCATTTCCCAATCTAAACATCTTTTTCCTCTTATAGGAAATGAAAGAATCTAAACTTTCTTCCAGTTTTCAGTGTCTGTGACTCTGTTCAGACAATGTCTCTCAAATGAGCAAGGAAACAAAAAAAGTGAACTCTCCTGAAAAAAAAGAATCATTGTACTTTCAAACTTTGCTTTTTAAAAAAGAGAACACAAGCCCAATAGCCACAGGT
Organism: Macrotis lagotis; assembly: GCF_037893015.1. NCBI lineage: Eukaryota > Metazoa > Chordata > Mammalia > Peramelemorphia > Peramelidae > Macrotis > Macrotis lagotis. The sequence continues at coordinate 665,153,699 of NC_133666.1, forward strand.
CAAGCCATCAGCTATATAGTCATGAGAGAATCAAAATCTCAATTGATTTTCTTTTGGTTCTAGTGCCCAGAGCAATCCCTAGTTGGTCACTGAAGCCTAAGGAAAAACAAATATTCCCTAGTGTCCCTCTCACCAGTTTTATCCATATGAAAGCAAGTGAAAGTGGCCCTCCATGGCATCTTTCAAACATTTTCTCTGTACCTCAACATTTTTTTGTACTCTAAGTTCCTCAGTTTTCACTTTGAACAAATGTCAGTCAATACATCTTGGGCAGGCAATATAGGAAAAAAGGGAAAAAAATAAGAAAAAAAGAGCTACTGAAGCATTTTTAAACATGTATAGAGAAGAACAGAAAGGATGACCATAAAGAAACACAAAGAGTAAAATAGATTTGAAAGGTACACGATGAATATGTTAAAAGTAAAATCATGTTACGTATAATTGAGATTTATAATAGAGGATTCACTTAAATCTTTTCTTTTATGCATTTATATGAAAATGATCATTTTATTTTATTTTAGAAATTTAGAATGTTTTTAAAAACTCTTTGTCACTGCATCCTTTCAGTATTTGATCTACCATACATACAGCACTTTTGATTTTGGGGTAAGTACTTTTCTTATGCCAGTGGAAGACAATTCCATTCAAAGAAAATTTAAGCACCTAATATGTGCTGGCACTGTGCAAAGTGCTGGAGAAAAGAGACAAAAATGAAAAAAATTTCCTGTCTTTGTTGACCTAACATTTTATTGAGATAGGGGAAATAGTTTAGTATATAAATTCAGAGGGAATATTGAGTTATTTGGGTTCACTAAAGAGGGGAAATGAAAGCAGAAAAGATTTGTGAGAAGATGATGTTGTTGAAGTAAACCTTGATGAATGAAAGGAGACAGAAGGAATAAAAAAAGGAGTATATCTTAGATGTGAGTGACAGCCTGGGCAATGGCAACAGAGGCTCAACTAGATACCTGAATTGCTTACCTTAAGTCTTCAGAATAATTCCAGAATAGACTCCATTTCATTTGTAAACTTGGGGATAGACATAACTTTATATTTCAAGTTCCCTGTATATTAAAACAGATCTTTCACATCTCAACTTTGTTCACCTCATCCTTAGGTAAGTCTAATAGTTTTTCTTGAAGATGTTCAGAGGTCTACAGTTATAAGGACACATAGGAGAACTCTCATGTAACACCCCCTTTATTTTACAAATGAAGATACTGAGGTTCTAAGAGGTTTTCAATTGAAATTACATGTTACATATATAATAGTATGCATGAAATATATTATAATTATGCATTTTTATATTACTGATTATATATTAAGATGTAATATACATTATATTTTATATTATTCCATATTCTACATGTATGATATATTTTGACATATTGAATATCATATATATAATAATAATTGCTAGCATTTCCATAACAGCCACTCTGTGCCAGACACTGTGTTAAACTCATTAAAATATTATCTCCTTTGATCTTCATAACAACTCTGGGAAGTACATACTATAGTATTATCCCCATTTTATAGTTGAGACAAACAAAAAAGTGACTTGTCCAGAGTCACACAGATGGTATGTATCTGAGGTTGGATTCAAACTCATCTCCTTGACTCCAAAGACAGGGCTCTACTATATCATAGAAATATAAAGCTGGAAGTACCCATTGAGGTCAGCCCTGCCATTGTATAGGTGGTGAAACTGAGGCATAGAGAGATTCATTGTGCTGAAGATCACATAGAAAACAGCCGAGTCAGGTTTAGAACTCATATCTGTGTAACTCAAAAAGAAGCTAGAAAGAAAGTAGAACTGAGCATTAGTTCAATTCATCTTATGAGAAAGCTATTCATTGGATCATAATTTGTTATTCAATCATTTTTCACTTTTGTGTCTTTGTTGAGTTTTCTTGACAAAGATACTGGAGTTCGGGGGTTTTTTTTTGCTATTTCCTTGTCCAGTTGATTTTATGTATGAGGAAACTGAGGCAAAATATCATTAAGTGACTTGCCCAGGGTCACACATTTAGCAAGCACCTAAGACTGGATTTAACCTCAGGTCTTTCTGACTGTAGTTGTCCTTCACAAAAAGAGGACCATGTCTTCACTTACATGATGGCATGACTTGTACATCATATTTATTATTGTGAGGTGAATGGTGTGCAAAGAGCATCCCTCTCACTGCCTTTTCCAGAACTGTTATCACTTCATGGTCTGATTTAATAAGGATCAGACCTTCTGGTGATGGTCTGGATACTCCCAGAATTCTATCCACTCTACCACCTAGTTGCTCATGTCATAATTTAGGTGGAAAGAAATGGATAGCTATAAGATAACCAACTGAATTATAAACACAGAAAACCTAGAAAGAACAGGATCTAGAATATCATTTCTGAGAGCATTAACCAAGACCACCAGAATAAAGCATAAAGATAGCTATAGCACTTCTCACAGGAGTGAATGCAAAACTAACTTTGTAGGTATTGTGTGAATTTTAATTACTTAGACCTCTGCTTTTTTATGAAAATGTGTTTTCTTGATTAAAATTAATCGAATAAGCTTTTGATACTTGACTTCAAAGGTAACAATTCTCTACAAATTTTCCCATTAAACTTAATGGAAAGCGGTGAAATTTCTACTAGTGAGTGCAAACATAATAATAATAATAATAGTAGTAAAAGATAGAACTATATATATTTAACAGAACATGATTCTTCAGATGTTTGACCTAGTTCTTTCCACTAATGCTAAATCGTTTAGGAACTTTTCAAAGCAACCAGATAGGCAACTAGGTGGTGTGAGTCTGTAGTCATGAAGATGTGAATTCGAATGTGACATCAAGCATTTATGAGTTTCGTGATCATGGGCAAATTACTTAAATCTGGAGAAGAAAATGATCTGGAGAAGAAAATGGCAAATGGCTTCAGCGTTTTTGCCAATAAAATCCCCAATGGGGTCAGAAAGAGGCAAACACAACTGAAACCATTAAACAGCAACAATATAGGGAATAGGATGCTGGCCTTGGATCCAAGAATATCTCACTTCAAATCTAAGCATGAGACAAGTTAACTCTGTGACCATGGACAAATCATTTGAACTTTCTCAGCTTTAGTCTCCTCATCTATAAAATGAGACTAATTAATAGTAATACCTCTCTCACAAGACTTCTATGAAGATATGAGACAATCACATTTGATAAACCCTTTGCCTACTTTAAAGAATTACATAAATGCTGGCTAGTTCTTATAATTATTATAACAGAACAGTGAATTTTGGTTGAGGAAGACTTCAATTCAAATCTGGCCTTAGACATTTATTAATTGTGTTGACCCTGGCAAGTCACTTACTTTTTCCTCTAACTGCCTCAGTTTCTTTGTCTATAAAATTGGAGGAAATAATAATCGTATCTACTTCCTAGAATAACTGTGAGAATTAGATGAGATATTATGTATGAATTGTATTTAAAACCTTAAGGTTAGAATTGATTGTGCAGTATGGGAGACACTGGCACAGGACCACCCAGTGCTCTGTGAGCAAGGCAGAATGGAAGTAACACAAAGGAAACCTGATACGCACAAGTTTGTAGAACTTACCTCAGATGTTCACAAAGACTATTTTTGCCTAACCTATGATGGAGAGTTCTGAGCTTATTTGTCTGAACAGCCACAGTCTGACACATTAGAACCTATCTTTAATATAATGATGTCATTTTGGGCTTCTTTGATAATTAAGAACAAGAAGCAACCAAGGTACTCTATAAAGGCTGTTTGACCATCAGTAAGAGTCAGGCATTTTTTGTACAACATACCCTTTCTTTGAAGACTGCTAGTGAAATAGAGTGACCTGCTTTTCAATTCAAAAACTTATCAGGAGGCGGCTAGGTGGCACAGTGGATAGAGCCCTGGCCTTGTAGTCAGGAGTACCTGAGTTCAAATCAGACACTTAACAATTACCTAGCCGTGTGGCCTTGGGCAAACCACTTAACCTTTCCATAAAAACCTTATCAGGTACCAATTGCAGGGTTACCACTCATGGGGGCCCATTCCGCATGGCCTTTAAATAGTTCTTTCTGGATGTTCTTTCTATTTCTCATAGTTTTGTCCCCTAGGGTCAAACAGGACAAGTCTCATTCTTCTCAAAATAATTCTTCAAATTCTAGAAAATATTTACCTTATTTACATGTTTTCATTCTCTCTACTCTGCATACAAGTCTGTTCTTTTTCCAGGTTATATTTTCCTATATCTTTCAACTGATTCCCCTTTCCCAAACAACCCTCTCCTAGGTGTTGAACTCCTTAATTCCACTCCCTAGCACAGTAGGTTATCAAAAATGGTTCTTAAAATCAACCAAAATAATTGATCTATGTGTTAAATGAAAGTGTGCATAAAATCAAAAAGTTCGGAGCCTAGACTTGAAAGAACCTCTTAGATTAGTATTCTTTCTCTCTATATATTATAGCTCTCAGAGCTAGCATTATTCTATCCTTTCCATTCTGTCCATGGCTATATTTCTAGATTCCTCACCCCCTCCACTGGATTGTGAACTCTTCATGGACACTGCCTTTTGCTTTTCTTTGCATCCCTACTACTTAGTACAGTTCCTAGCAAATAGCTGTTGTTGATGATGGTTATGATGGTGGTGGTGGTGGTAGTGGTACATTATTCTGAAAGAGGACCAATAAAGTCAGGAGGGTGATGCTTTTTTGAAAGTGTATGGTTCCTCCAGAATCAATGCAGTCCAGTAGCAAGATATAGGTCAGCACAACTGGCAGTGACCCAGGAGGCAGTGGAAGGCCTTGACCTTTTTAAACTAACGTCTTTCCCAGATCTCAGTCTGTCTGAGGCAGCACTCATTTAGTAGTTAACAACTACACATAGTAAGATTACTGCTTACTGGCTAACTCTTTCTCTTTCTATGACTTTCTTCCTTTCTCTCTTTCCTTCCCTTTATCTCTCTAGATCTTTTAATTTTTCCCACTTTTTGTCACCTTCCTCCTTCCTTTCTCTGTTTCTGTCTCTCTGTCTCTATCCCTCTCTATCTCTATCTCTATGTCTCTCTCAGTTGCTTTCACTTTGTCTCTTTCTGTCTCTGACTCTCTTTATCTGTCTCTCTGTCTGTCTCTATTTCCATCTCTCTCCTCTCTCTCTTTGCTTTTCAATTTACCTCCTTTGACTTCCTCTTTCTGCCTTCCTTCTTCTCTGTGTGTCTCTATATCCCTATAGTTCTTTTTACATCACTATCTCAATCTTTGTCTCTCTTTATCTCACTCTCTGCATGTCTGTCTCTATGCCCTTCTGCTTCTGTCTCTATGTATTTCTCTCTTTGTCTTTTTATATTCTTTTTAAAAGAAAGATAGAGCTTAGCCAAAAAGACATTTTTGTCTGAACTGAATAAAGCAGCTGAAAACCTATCCTTCCCATCAGTTATTCTCACTTTCTGATTCAAGAAGCAATCCAATGCATATTTATTGAGCCCTACCCCTGACCCTGCAGCTCCCTAGACCAATCATATACAATTCTCTTCCCTCATCCATGAATCTCATCAACTATATTAAAATATTCTTTAAAAGTCTTGTATGTTACTTTGGGTGTCTTCTTTTTCCCAGCTGATGAAGCCTCTCATTTTATGTGTGTCTGTCCCTACAGATCTTCCCTTAAATAATTGTTCCCCACATTTCTTCAGAACCACTGGGTTGGTGTCCTGCATAGCTAGCCATCCTTAGAATATTTCAAGATTTGAAACATCTACTGCTGTTCCTCTTTCCAGATATAAATATAACTGATCATAAGTAGTTGACAGTATTTCATTGAAACTGCACTTTTCATTAGGACATGATAGTGACAATAAAGGAGTCTACTTTTGCCAGGCTTTCAGAAGGTAGAACATCACTGTGGTCTCAGATGTATCACTTGACCCTGCCTCCAAGATAAATAGATTTCTTTTCAAAGAGGATTTTTACTTGAGGCAATCAGTAGTCATCCAAGGACTTCATGGGAGAGTGAGTGGGATGGAATAAATAAATGGGCAAAGAAGATATGGAGGAAGTTCTACTCCATCCATATAGTTAGTAATAAATGTTCTTCTTAATTTTCTAAGGAGGGAAATATCCTGACCAAGCAATAAAACTATGACTTTTTCATTCACTAAATAAAATAATATTATGAAGGGTGGAAAAACAACAATATTATGAAAGGCATTTCAAGATATAACTAGTAATAGTTGAAATCAAAATGTTTAATTTTATACAAGGGCAGCTAGATGATACAGTGTACACAGTCTTAGAATCAGGGAGACTCATCTTCCTGGGTTTAAATCTGGCTTCAGAACCCTAATAGCTGTGTAACCCTAGGCAAGTCACTTAACTTTGTTTACCTTGGTCTCCCCATCTGTAAAATGATCTGCAGAAGGAAATAATGAACTACATCAGCATGCCCCAAATAAGCTCCAAATTCATTGACAAAGAGTTACAAACTAGCAGTGTCTGCATATTTTAGTCTATATTTGTATAATCTTACATTATAGATTTGTAAACAATTATACATACAATTATATATACATTTATATATATTTACATGCAAGGTACTTAAGATATATGAGTCTATGTTTGTAATGTGCATATACATGTGTGTATAAATATAACTCTTTTTTGGTTCATTCCTCCTTCCTTTATCCCTCTTTACTCCTGCTTTTCAATCTTTTGAAAGTTTACCCTTCCCCCTTTCAAAATGTTATTTTTGAAATGGGGGAGGAGATAATTGAGATCAACCAAATAGGATAGTAGAAATATACAACTGCTTCATTTTATATATTGGGAAACTGAGGTCTTATTAAGTGACCTGTATAAGATCACGTGGGTAAATTGTACAGCAGGTCTGACATTTAAATTCTGGTGCTATGATTCTAAACAAATACTTTTCCATGAGTAAAATCTCTAAAATTAATAAATATTTCTTTTATATTGCCATATAAATCTTTCATCTAGAATACCTGTCATTTTTGTGATGTGTGCATGCCTATATATTCATACATATATACATACATGCATATGATATATATATATATGTATATATATACATATATATATATATATACACACAAAGATATATACACCTGCCTCTATATATCTTGCATATATGGGCATTTGCATGCATACATATCTATACATAATACATAATACATACATTATATATGCAGGGATGTGTTTATAATATACACATTTACACACATACATACATATACACACAACCACACATATTCTGATGTAATGGCTACAGGATTGGATTTTGAGTCAGAATATCCTAGGGTCAAGTTCTGTCTCTGACGTCTGATCATGAGTATGTCAATTACCACCAGGATAAATTAAACCCTTGATCTATAGGCATTTAAAATTCTCCACAATATAGTTTAATTCATCTTTTTGTTATAATAATCATACATTGCCAGTCCTCATGTAGCTCGGGTTCCTCACTATTTTTTAATATGCAGCATTCAATTTCCTTCCCTGTGTTTGCATATAAAGTGATCACTGTAGGTGAAATTCTCTCTGTCCCACCTTTTGAAATATCTTCCTCCCATCAGGACCCAAGTCCAAGTGATTCTACTCATGTGATACCTTTCTTTATGACCTGGGTAATAGTGTTCCCACAAAATCGTTTCTTTGCATCTGTTTCCTATACTTCTATATCCACATATGCATTATTGTCCATCTGTCCCCCTAGAAGAAGAAAAGTTTCTTGATGACATGATGTTTCATTTTTTTCCTTTGAACCCCAACATAGTATCTGACACAAAGTATTATATTGTAAGAATCAGAGCACTGGGATTCCGGTGCCATCCAGTTCAACTTTACCATTCATCACCTATGAGATCTTGGACATGACATTTAACCTGGCCTCAGTTTCTCCATATGTAAAAGGAAATAGTTGTATCTTCCTACAGTTATTTGTTTGCTTCCAACTTTCCCATTCTCTCAGAATTGTGTTCTTACCCCTGCCTCGAAAAATAAATCAGCATTGATCATTCACTTATAATCTGTGAACCAAATAGATTTTGCCTGATAAAAATGTCTTCTGCAGACTCCTTATCAAAGAAGAATTAGAATGCAATTAATGCCATAGTGATCCAGAATGTTCCTTCTTTATTCAATTTAATAGATATTGCTATGGCACCGATCATTTGCAAAAATAGTGTATTGAGGTGCTTGAAGTATATAAAGATGACTGGTGTTCCTGCCCTTTTGAAATTCCAGTCTGGTAGAGATACTCAACAGGAAACTAAGGTATCCTGCAAAAAGAACCCCTGAAACACACACACACACACACACACACACACACACACACACACACACACACATACTTGGGTACAGACAGCAACTAAACCAACAAAAAAATGTCTTTTTGATTCCACACCCAATAATCTATCCTCTGTGTTGCCATATATACATATTTATCACCGCATTTCTTCCCCAATCAAACTCCTTTATATGTCTGAGGCCATTTTCAAACTCTGAGCTTCTGAGATGCTTTCAATATAATAAACACATCATGACCAGGAGCTAGAGAGTGCAGTGTAATTTGGATTAAAATGAGATGTTATACAAAGACACCAGGCTCGCTATCTCTTCCAGAATCATCTGAGCCCAGTGGCCTGATATAATAGAAGCAGGAAGACTGGTGTTGACCTGGATATAATGTGAGATCTTGACTCTTTAAGAGCTAGGTCTTTTCCAGATCACTGAAGTACCTTTGCACAGCAGCATGATCAGGTTTAGGGAGATTTGACTTAGTAGGAAAGGGAGTATAATCAGATCATAAATCTCCTCAAAAGAGATAAAACAAAATGGGCTTATATTTCTGGAGTGGGATGCAGAAGATATTTGAGGATGGAAGTACTTAATTGAATTTAATGGCATCTTCAAAGGAGACTGGTCGCAACCATTGTCTCCCCATGTTTGGATACCATTTTAGGAAGCCTGGATATTTAGTACAAACACATTTTCCTTGACATCTTTAATTGCTTTTGAGAAAACATGATAACAGAAATAATATTATAAGGAATATTTCATCATTATAAGGAATATTGCGTCAAAGCTCCACAGTCAGGCAGACACAGCCAATGTACAGAACTGTGATTCCACTTATATTAGATACCAAATAATCAGCAGGGTAAAAGTAACCTAATCTTTCTCATGACATCTATGCTATTCAACTCTACAGCCATACGCCACCCCCCCGCCCCGCCCCAGAACCTAAAGACTTTGGTTTCCCAAAAGCTGCCTGCCAGATTGCTAGTCGGCATCATTTAAGGATGCAACTACCTTCAAAACCTCCAACTTTCATTCCTCATTAATGAAAACATTATAGACTTTTTAAAGCATTTAAAAAGTCAATTATAGGGGGTGGCTAGGTGGCGCAGTGGATAAAGCACCAGCCCTGGAGTCAGGAGGACCTGAGTTCAAATCTGACACCAGACACTTAATAATTATCTAGCTGTGTGGCCTTGGGAAAGCCACTTAACCCCATTGTCTTGCAAAAAAAAGTAAAAAAAAAAAAAAAAACTAAAGGGGTGGCTAGGTGGCACAGTGGAAAAAGCACCAGCCCTGGAGTCAGGAGTACCTGGGTTCAAATCTGGTCTCAGACACTTAATAATTACCTAGCCCTGTGGCCTTGGGCAAGCCATTTAACCCCATTCACCTTACAAAAACAAACAAACAAACAAACAAACAAATAAATAAAAAGTCAATTATTATTAACTTAAAACCACTCTAAAGACACAAAAGGCTACTACAACACTGTTTGCTCTGTCATCCTTCCTTAAGAATTGTTGCTGTTGGCGTGGCTAGGTGGCATAGTGGATAAAGCACCGGCCTTGGAGTCAGGAGTACCTGGGTTCAAATCCAGTCTCATGCACTTAATAATTACCTAGCTGTGTGGCCTTGGGCAAGCCACTTAACTCCGTTTGCCTTGCAAAAACCTAAAAAAAACAGAATTGTTGCTGTTAAGTTGGTTTTTTTTTATCCATTATGATCTCATTTAGCCTTTTCCTGATGAAGATGCTGGAGTGGTTTGCCATTTCCTTCTCCAGTTAATTTTACAGATGAGTAAACTGAGACAAATAGTGTTAAGGCACTTGCCCAAGTTCACACAGCTAATGTCTGACACCGGATTTTAACTCAGGAAGATTCGTCTTCCAGTCTCTAGGCATGGCATATGTCCACTGTGCTACTTTGTTGCCCTATGAAATGAAATGTTCCTTATAATGTTATTTCCTCCAATATCATGTTTTCTCAAAAACAATTAAAGTTTGTACTCTATATGCAGACATCCCTAAAATGTTACCCACACATGGGGAGACAGTGAATGGGACGTGACTCCCTTGAAAGTGTCATTAAATTAAATTAATTACTGCCATCCTTAAAAATCATTGACTGCATCCCACTCTGCAAATATAACACCATTTTGTTTTTCTCTTTTGAGGAAGAGATTTATGGCCTTGTTATACTCCCTTTCCTACTTCTCTCCTTTGCTTTATGACTAGAATACAGTCCAAATTGAGGTTATCATTTATAGCTAAAACATTAGGACTATTAGCTTTGAACACCTAAGCAGAGTAAACAAACTAGTACCCAATTGGGAGCTAAATCTGCTGCCTCTCTGCTTTTATGTCATCAAGGTCAAACTTCCAAAGCCCTAATGTCCTGCAAATCATTCTGAAGGCATCCACTCTTGTCTTTATTTTTTTTTTACTATGTTTATTTTACCTAGCTCCACCTATTCTTTGTTGTCCACTGTCAAACTAGACAAGTATCATAACAAAATGTTGCATTGAATAATGCTGTTTATCTTTTTCCCCCTTCAGAGCACATTCCAACCTGTCATGGCATTTTTTATCCCCATTTAATAACACTGAGAGGCAGGTATAATTATATGCACTTTCAGAAATTGAGGCAAAACTGAGACTCAAGGAAATTAATCCACTTTACAAGATTATCCAATTTATTACTGACAATATTAGGATTTCAGGTATTTCTGACCATCCCATTCTAGGGCTCATGATACATTTAGATATGAGGCAACTTTCCGGAAGGACACTGAACGCAATATTTTTTTTTCTCTTCTACAACCCACGATAAATCTAGTTACCTTTCTTTTTCTTTCGTTTTTATTTTATTAATCTCCTGGACTGAACCAGTGGAAAGGCAGGAAAGTAGTAAAGGAAAAATCTATGAACGGTCTGTGAGTCTCTCTCCACGATTATTCAGGGTTTATAACTATGCTTGCTATCATACCCAGAATAGGGTGTCCGTTTACCAGAAGATTCAACGTGTGAGGAAAGAGCAATTTAAATTTTTTTTTGCATGTTTTGTAGTTGATCCTACTGTTACCCTGAGACTTCACCTCATTGTTAGGGTGGAGTATAATAATTTCTATTATATGTGATAATCTTTCAAATACTTGAACACAGATATATTCTCCAGTACAATCATACCCATTTCATTCAGATGCTCATCAAATTACATTGATGCAAGGTCATTCAGCAACCTGATGGACCTCTTAAGATTAAACTCTAGATTTCCAATGTTTTTCTTAAACTCTGGTACTCAGAACAGAATATATATTCTAGGTACACTTTGAATAGGTCAAAAATAGAGGGACAATCTTCTCCTTATTCAAATGAGATATTTGTAGGACACTTAGTAGAAGGTCTGACACATAGCAAGCACTTAATAAAATTTGTTCCTGTCCCTTCCCCTCCTCCCTTATTCCATAAATCTGTGCCTCTAAAGGGAGCCCAAGATCTTATTAGCCTTTTTGACACCACATAATATTGCTAACTCATATGTAACTTTAGCACACCAAATCCCCTCAGATTTTTTTCTGATAATTTTTTCCTTACCAACTTTCCCATCTTATAATTGTGAAGGTGATATTTTATACCTAAATATAAGACTTCAAATATATTTATCTTGGATTTCATCTTATTATATTCAAACAATGTTCTGGCCCATCCTGACTCTGCTATCCACTGTGTTAGCTATCACTCCCACTTGTCATTTATAAATTTCATGAGTATGCTTTTAGGTATTGATGGAAGTTATTGATAAAACTATGACACTCACACTATGGTCTACCTCACCCTATCTTATTGGGAATATTATGTTCATATTCATATTTTAGGAAAAACATTTATTAACTGAAGAGAGGCCAATAGAGGGTACCCAGGATGGTGAAGAACCTTGAGCACATGCCACTACAAGGAACAGTTGATGTGACTAGGAATGTTTAGCCTGAAGCAGAAAAGATGAAGCTGTTTTCAAGTACATGAAGGTCTGTTTGACAATGGAAGAGGGATTCAATTTGCTGTTATCCAGAGAGGGTAGCACAATGAACAAAAACTGTAAAGTGGCCAATTTGGTCCGAATATCAAGACAAACTTCCTAACAATGAGTAATGACCTAATCTGAATTAGTTTTTTCTCAAAAGGTGCTATTCCCCTTCCTTGGAGGTCCTTGAAAAGATCTGCATGGTTTCATGAGATCCAACAAATTGTGTGATTCTGGGATTATTTGACCAGTTACTTTCACGTTACCAATTGGATGAAAGTCCTCCAGTATAATCCACTCTCCCAGTATGAATATATTAAGTTCTAGAAAGATTTGGAGATATAGGTCCTGAAAGCAAAAGAAATAAATGCAATGAATATAAAGAAAGCCTTTATTGAACAGTCTCATGAATCAGTGAAGACTTCTCTTTCATTTGTCCTCAAAAAAGGAGGTAAGCCGTCCACTGAATTAATTGCCTAAACAAAACAGCCATTTGTTACTGTTACCTGGGTCCATTGATCTTGAATATTTTGGCTAGAGCTCAGCAAATAAGGATCTATACCAAGGTGTATTTGCAAAGGAAAAATGGTCTTCTAAGAATTAGGTCTGGAGATGAATCAAAGAGCCTATTGGATTTGGTTGGGATAATATGAATACCTGATCATGCCCTTTGAATTAATGAGTATACTTCTGACCTTCCAATCTCTGATTAATGAGGACCTTCTTAATCAATACTTCGTGACATATTTAGATTTTTTTTCTTTTTGACATACATAGAATCATTTCTTTCAGGTTCAAGAACTCACCCTTGATTTCACCAGGGCTTATGTTCTGAGCCTGGGGTAGGTGGGGGATACACATCTTTCACCAGGATCATATACCCTATGTGGCATTTCAGCTGAATCTAGAATGCCTATAAATGTATCAACAGATATAAAAAATCAAATAAGATTGGGTTCTGCCAGCAGGAGTAAAGTTCCATACTATTTTATAAGAATGATTAAATTCTTGCACATATTTTTTTTTCTTCTAGATAAAGAAAGTCACATAATCAGTAAAGTTTATCCAAATAAATTTACAAACTCGTCCTGCTCTACTTAAAATTATGAAGATTTATATTTAATATTTATATTTAAATTATTTATTAAATTAAATATTTAGATTTAAATCCTACTTCTGACATTAGTTAAGTGTCAGACATTCTATGACATTGGGAAAATCACATATCTCTTTGGACTGCAGAATCTTAATTAGTATAAGAAGGGATTCAATTTGTTGACTTCTAGGGTTCACTCTTTCCCAAATTTATAATTCCAATGATTGCATTTCTTCTCAGCATTATAATTGTTTTCTTTTGTGTCTTTCAAATTTCAATCTTGAGCTTCTCCTATCCTTTATGGGTTGACTTGCATCCAAGTATCTTTGTGCATATGATCTTGCTTATTTTTACTTTAAAATTTCCTTTGAAATCTACTTCCCCAAAGGCTATGTCAGACTATGCCCAAGTATCCTCTCGTCTATCATTTTCCCCTCAAAGGTTCAGTCACCCCCACTCCAGCAACCAGTTCCCAATTGCTAGTATAAATAAGATGACTAAATTTCCTTGCATTCATTTCCTCAGTTCATGTCTGACCTCAGATACTAACTAGCTGTGTGAATTTGGGCAAGTCATTTAATTTCTATTTACCTAGGAGGAAGCCGGATGACTCAATGGATAGTGATAGAGCTGTGCTCAGGAAATACTGAATTCAAATCTGATCTTAGACACTTATTAACTTTTTGACCTTAGGCAAGTCAACTTTGTTTGCCTTGATCCACTGAGAAGGGGAATGGCAAACCATTCCACCAGTATCTTTACCAAGAACACCCCAAGGATGGCATGTTCCGTAGGGTTATGAAGAATAAGTCAGTAATAATCATTTTCTTTTTGAGGGACAAATTATCATTAAGAAAACTCAAAAAGTAATTAATATTTCTGCTTTTGTGAGGAAAGGAGAGGAAAGCAGACAAGAGAAAAAGACAAATCTATGCTCTATTTTCCAATCTCTTCATCTACTACTAATTGTTCCATGTGGTTCCATCATTTCCCAGTAGGGTTTTCTTGACAGAGTCAGTTGCCATTTCCTTCTCCATGACATTTTACAAATGAGTTAACTGAGACAAATGGGATTGAGTGACTTTCCCAGGGCATGTCTGAGCCTAGATTTGAACTCAGGAAGATGAATCTTCATGATTCCAGACTGGATAATCTATTCACTGTGCCATCTAGCTTCCCCCCAGCAAGCCCTATAGCATATTCCAATGAAAAAATCCATTTCTTTCTCCTTTGACCTTGACCTAAAATCATCTCTCCATTATATTGATTTATTCTGTTATCCTCCTGAAATCTCACAATTTCCTTTTATCTCTTCATATGAGTATACGTACTTAATATACAGTGCTACTCCTTCCTTTTTTGCTTATTCCATTCCTTTTGCCAAACATTTTCCCATTCAAAGTTATATTTCAATCTTGGTTTTTATCCCCTTAAGCCACAGTGATTCCTCTGAGGTCAAATTTGGTCTCATATGATAGACACTATAGTTCTTCTTGTCTGTTTCTTAAACTTTTGTTGTTTGTGTATAGATACCTGAAGCCATTGTTTTTGCTATTGCTACTTTTCTTAGATTTTTTTTTTCTTTTGTGAATTTCTGAGTGTCTCGGGTGCCTTTCCTTTGCCTTCTATGTTACCAACTTTGAATATCCACCTTTAAAGATATACATAAGAACTCCTCTCTCTCATAATATTTAGTATAAAAACCCTTTTGACTGGATTTCTAAGAAACCTGGAAAATGTATTCTTATTACACTTTAAAAGGTACTCTTCATCTCCAGCAAAAAAAAAAAAAATCAGTTAACCTCATTGCAGCATAACCTTATAACCATCATATTATGATCCATAAATCCAAATCCTTTTCTTAAACAACCTGCTAACTTCCCATTTTTGCCTCTTTTCCATCATTTGCCTTCAATGAACAAGAGTGAGAAAATGCAACGTGTTTCCTTATTATCATATGGTTCTTGCTCAAGATTTCATTATTCCAACATTTTTCAAAAATGCTGTCTGGAAGTTTTATTATTACCTTAGTAATTCTTCACAAGTGAGTAGTTATCAATTTTGATGAGTTTGGAGAGGGTGTCTGCTTCCTCTTGGATACATGTACCAGGAAGACAATATATTTCTCTACTACTCTTATCAGTTCAACAAATAGACTGCTATGTGATAGAGATATAGAGATAGCTAGATGTTGATTTAGACAGACAGATAAGGAGATAGAGAAATAGTAAATGCTAATATGCCATCATTCATTAAATGAAGTTTTCCACCGGTGGAACCGCCATGAAGTCAGTGCTTAGAATGCCATGGAGTTCTTAGGGCTTGGTTACACATCAAAAATACCAAGGTCATCCATTGTATCTAGAATCATCACCTGTTATTTTGATTCTGCTATTCTGGATCATGATGATGTTATTTTTTTCTTTTTTTTTCTTTATTTCTTTTTTTTTTATCCCGATGCACATTTATATTTGTAAATTACAAAATTTCCTTCCACCATCTCTTCCTATCTTTTCCCCTCAGAGCAAACATTCAGGTTAACACTGTACATATATATTTTGGATAAATATTTTTACAGATTAGTCATTTTTGGTATGAGGAATTAAGATAGAGGGAAAGAGATACATAAGAGTTAATTTTTATAAAGTGTTCATCAGATTCTGAAGGGTAGATTTTTTTTTGCTTTTACTTTTGCTTTTGTTTTTTTTGTTTTGTGGACATATGGTTGTTCTAACTCTCTGAACTGATGAGAGGAGCTGCTTCCATCAAGATTAATCATCTCACAATGTTATTTTTAACATGTACATTGTTCTCTTGGTTCTTCTCCCTTCTCTCAGCATCAGATCCTGTAACTCATTCCATGCTTCTCTAGAGTCCTACCATTTATGGTTTCTTAAGAACAATAATCTTCCATAGTATTCATGTGCCATAACTTGTATAACCATTTCCCAATTGATGGGCATCCCCTCAATTTCCAATTTTTTGTTACTACAAAATAAAGCTACTACGAATGATCAGATAACTTTGGAAAAGAGAGTGAGGAGGATGACTTCATGCAGCTCTACCTCACTTAAATCCAATTTACCATATTTCCCCTTGTATAAGACTCACCTTAATTTTGGTGAAATTTGAATATTGAAAATTGAAAATTAGAAATTACATATAGGTATTAAACTCAAGTTTAGTTCATCATAAAATTCATACAACTCATCACTGTCAAAACTCCCATCCATTAGCTTGTCCTCCTCTGTGTATGATGATGAATCACTCTCTTAGGAGAGCCTCTGCCTATGCTTCTGCCTGTGCTCTGGTCTGGGGTTGAATACAAGCACTCCCTGGGCAAGTCTGGTGCATGGACACATGCTTAGTCCATTCTGTTTCATGAACTTGAAGCACCCATTGTGTCCTCCTTGGAAATCAGTCACTTCTTTTTCACCAGTAATTCTTCTGGCCTCCTGCTGAATCATTTTTGCGGACACAAGAATTCCAATGACCTTTTGCTCTTCAATCCTTCTCTCTAACTCAGGCTATTTGGCTAACTTACCTCTCATGGCATTCTACTACAGGGGTATTTTCAGTAGGTTTCTTCTTCCCATAGCCAGTCTCAGTTTGTTTTCTCAGTTGTAGGAGTACCAAACTGACATTCAGTGGCTTTTGCAAGTCAGATCACTTTGAACCTGAATTCAGCACTGGACAAAAATCCTTACTAAGCCATTTCTGGGCAGAATATAGCAAAAGGTAACCTAATGTACTGGTAACAAATGCAGAAAATGCAAATAAAAAATCTACAACCACTGTTTTTGGACCCCAAAATTTTTTCAAAAAAGGATACATCTTATACATGGGGAAATACAGTACATATGCATCAGAAGACATCATCCATATTTTACCATTCCTTAATGTCCTGTAGTGAAAGGCAAGTGATGAAGCCCCAGATGCAAAACATTGGGAGCTGTAGTCACAGCCCTGCATACAGGTGGTCCATGTGACTGAGCAGCCCTTTTAAGAATCACAGTGCTCGCCTCCTGAATGTGAGGAAAGGGCTAGAGAATGTGTCCTAAAAATTTTCTGTTTACCCAATCCTGACATGATTACCACAGCAGGTGGGGATTCCACAATGTGGTCGGGACAGAAAAAAATTCTACAAAAATTTCTTCAAAGAAGATTCCACTCTCCATTAATGTATAGAACATGTGCACACTCATAGACTGTTTTTTCCCTACATTTTTGAAGAAGACCATGACATCATGGAGGTGATGCCATGATAAGCCCATAAATTGGGTTTGAGTGAGGGTGCTGTACTAAGTCACCAACCTCACTTTCTCCTCCACAGTCATTTCGGTCCAGTGACCAGAGATGAATCAGGATGATTAGAAATGACCCTTGATATGAGGCAATCAGGCTTCAGTAACTTGCCCAAGGTCATATAGCCAATAAGTGTCTGAGGCTAGATTTGAACTCCTGTCCTCCTGACTCCAAGATCACTGCTCTATCCATTGTGCTATATAGCTGTCTATAGACAACACAAGATCCAATAGACCTGAAAGACAAACAGCTCTTGTTGTGAGAGAACTTAGCAGGTATCACATCCAAATAGCAGCCCTGAGAGAAAGTAGGCTGTCAAATGAAGGTCAGCTGACTGAAGTCCGAGCTGGATACATATTTTTCTGGAGGGGCCACAGTGAAGGGGAGTGATGTGAAGCTAGGGAAGGTTTTGCAATCAAAACAAATCTAGTCAACATTCTTGAATGCTTACCAAAAGGAGTGAACACCAGGCTCGTGACAATAAAATTGTCACTTCCAGGAAAATGCCAAGCCACCATCACTGGTGCTTTTGTTCCCATCATTACAATCATTGATGAAGTTAAAGAAAATTTTCATGAAGATCTGGAGACCCTTATCAGTGTACCAAAAGAGGATAAGCTCATAATTCTAGGAGATTTTAATGCTAGAGTAGATTCAGATTACCAGACATGGCAGGGAATCCTTGGGAGGGAATGAAGTTGGAAACAGCAGCAGCAGTGGTTACCTACTATTGAAGGTACTATTCCTCCCTGCACCCTCATAGCAAACATTGGCATCTATTAGACTATGTGATTGTAAGGAGGAGAGACAGGCAGGATGTGAGAGGTGTAAGAGAGACAAAGGCAGTGTGTGGTGCAGAGTGCTGGACTGTTAACAGACTCACCCTCTCCAAGCTGAATATTCACACTCAACCAGAGCAGTGGCCCCAAGGCAAAAAGACTACAAGAATTTTGTCAAGAGATTAGAGTGTCTCTCTGAAGGAGAACAGTTTGTTACTAACTTGGAGGAAAAACTGAGCCAACACATAGTTGGCAACAATGGAGCAGAAAAAGAGTAGGAAGCTTTCAGAGATGAGGTGTACAGCACTGCATTTGCACATCTGGGCCAGAACACTCACACATCAAGACTGGTTTGATGAAAATGATGAGGAAATATAGAAGCTGCAAAATGAAAAATGAGAACTCCACAGGTTTTACCAGCAAGATAGTTCATCCATTTCTAAGAAGGTAATATTTAATTCCATCAAAAGGAAAGTACAAGCAAAGTTTAGAGAGATGAATACTCTTGCCTCAATAAGAAGGCAGGTGAAAATTCAGTTTTATGCAGAAAGTAATAAACTAAAATGCTTTTATGATGCCCTGAAGGGTATTTACAGGCCAAAGACATAAGGTGCATCTCAACTGCTCAGTGCTGATGGATCCACATTGATTAATGATAGGGACATGATCCTAAAGAAATGGGCTAGACACTTCTATAGTATTCTTAACAAATCATAATCAATAAATGCCAAAGTTATTGATCATTTACCTCAAGTTGAAGTCAATCAGTCCCTAACGGAAGTTCTGACTGAAGAAAAGGGTTTGGATACTATTAGGCTCCTTTCCAGTGGCAAGGCACCTGGTGCTGATTCTATTCTAGCTGAGATTTACCAAGTCCAATGCTCATCTGAACTGACTAAAATTTTCCAGGTTCAATGGCATGAAGAGGTTATCCCCCAAGAATTCAAGGATGCCTCCATTTCCCATCTAGGGTAATTCTCTTTTAGTCATTGCTGGTAAGATTCATTTCAGAGTCCTTCTCAATAGGCTGATCCTTCACCTGGAAGACAGTCACCTCCCTGAGAGACAGTGTTTTCAGAAAGGGTTGAAGATGAGTCAGTATGGTATTTTCTGCCCAACAACTCTAGGAAAAATGCCGGGAACAGAAGAGAGATCTGGATACAACATTTGTAGAACTGATCAAAGTCTTTGTTATCATCAACATGAGGGTTTATGGAAAATTAGGTCAAAATTTGGTTGCCTCAAGGAGTTCATCAATATTGTACATCAGTCTCAAGATGACATGCTTGCCCAGATTCTGGATAATGGACAATACTCTTGAGATTTCCCAGTCACCAATGGAATGAAACAAGGCTGTGTTCCTGCTCCCATAGTTTTAACATGACATTTTCAGCCATGTTACTAAATGCCTTCATTGAAGATGATAGCTTCAAGGTCAAGCTACTGCACTGATGTCACATTCTTCAACTTGAAAAGGCTACCAGTCAAGACCAAAATGGAGGGAGTAATGGTGCATGGTCTTCTATTTGCAAATGATTATGCACTTAATGCAGCCTCTGAAGCTGAAAAGCAACAAAGTATAGATCTATTCTCTGCTGCTTGTGCTAATTCACATCATGACAATTAACACCAAGAAAACACAGGTTTTCCATCAGCCAGCACCACACCATCCCTATGTGGAACCATCGAATACAACAAATAGAGAAGTTTTGAGTACTGTGGACAATTTCATTTACCATGGTAGTGTTCTTTCCAGGGAGGTACACAATGACAATAAGATTGATAACATGCATTGCCAGAGCTAGCTTTGGGACATTCCAAAAGAAAGTGTAGAAGAAAAGAGGTATTAGACTGATTAGCAAACTGAAGGTAAACAGAGCCATTTTACTGACCTCATTGCTTTATGCCTGTGAAACCTGGACAGTCTATCAGCACCATGTCAGTAAACTGCATGACTTCCATTTAAATGATCTTAGGAAGATTCTGAAGCTCCCTGGCAGGAGAATATACCAGACACTGTGATCCTTTCTCAAGCTTAAACTGTCTAGCATTCTAACATTACTACAGAGAGTGCAACTGAGATGGACTGGTCATGTTGTTAGAATGCCAGAAGAACATTTGACAAAAAGACTATTCTATGGAAAACTCACACAGGGCAAACACTCACAAAGGGGACAAAAGAAGCAATACCAGGACACCCTGAAGGTCTCTCTTAAGAACTTTGGAACTGATTATGCAACATGGGAGACTCTATCACAGGACTATCCAGAATGGCCTACCCTCATCAATGAGGGGGCTGCACTCTTTGAAACCTTTGAAGTACCCACCCCAGTTGTTCACAAAGACTAATTGTACCAACCTGTGGTAAAGCTTTCATACTGAGTTGAGCAGCTACAGTTGGACAAATGGTAATTTGTCTCAAACATAGTGATGTCACTTCGGTCTTCTTCAATAATGAAGGACAAGAACAAAACCAAGCAAACCAAACCAATCATTTGTTAAGCACTAACTATGCATTAGAAACATATGTACCAGATACCAGATACACCTTCCTTTCAGCCTTTTACTATCTCCTCTATGTCTCACCTGGAACAATGAATTCCTCTTTTGGTACATTGGTACATTTTGGTACATTTTAAACTTGACTCACCTTGCAAACTACTTTTATTTTATTTTTCTTGAGTCTACCTCTTCATATTTCACTCCCTAATCCTTATTGTTCTTCCTTAATCTTCCTTAATTCTTTTATAGATTATTTGAGCTGGCTTATGATATAATTAAGAAATGAAATTTGGGGGCAGCTAGGTGACACAGTGGATAGAGCACCAGCCCTGGAGTCAGGAGTACCTGAGTTCAAATCCTGCCTCAGACACTTAATAATTACCTGACTGGGTGACCTTGGGCAAGCCACTTTACCCCTTTTGCCTTACCAAAAAAAACCCTAAAAGCAAGAAAGAAATGAAATTTGGACCGGTATCTGAGTCTGAAGATAATTTTTGAAATTTTCATCAATTTAACTCAAATTTATTCTCTCCATATTCAACTTCTGAGTTATTTCACAGGACAATACTCATCTAAGATAGCCACATAAATTCTTCACTTTTTTTAGCTCACATGCTCTATCTAGCATTCTCCAACTTCAGACAAAACTCAACAAATACAATTCTTGAAGAGTGAGGAATACCAAGAGAAGAGAAGAGAAGAGAAGAGAAGAGAAGAGAAGAGAAGAGAAGAGAAGAGAAGAGAAGAGAAGAGAAGAGAAGAGAAGAGAAGAGAAGAGAAGAGAAGAGAAACAAGGACAGTTAGAAAGTATTAAGGTAGTTATGGGAAGGAAGTGCAAAATGAAAAATAAAAAGTTGTTATTCCAAGGAAATCATTTTTTATTTGGATATCTCCTTTCTATGTGACCCTGGACAAATCTCTCTTAACTTCTCTTTGTCTCAATTTCCTCTTCTGTCAAATTATAATACACTGAAGCATTGTTGTAAAGATCAAACAAGAAACTCTTTGTGAAGAGTATTTATCACAATTCCCTTCTTTTTCCCTTCCTATATGAATTCAACAAAAATCTATTAAGTATATGTTACATATATATGTAGATCCTCATGAGACTCCTCATCTTGCATTGAATGAACCAGTTAAATTATAAATTATGATTATGAAGAACATGGACCATTCACCTTAACTTAATGGATTTAGATCTTTATTTGTATATTTTTATCTTCATATATTTGCATCTTTAATTGGCATATTCCCTCATATTTTCATGGCAGTCATTGTCATAGTGAAATTTGAAAATGAACTGTGGGAGATTTGGGATTATGATAGAGGAACTTGAAAAGGGTAAAGTCAAAGGAATTAAACATCGAAATTATTTCCCCAATCATTAGTTAGCAGATTTTAGCAGATTTACATAGATAATCTTAGACCATCATCCCAGGGAAGAAGCTGGATCTGGGCATTCTTTTAGCCTAATAATGAGGGGGAACACTGGAACAACTTCTATTTGTATTATCATAAGTAGAATTCAAGGATGTATTTACTGGTATATTGAAGGATGGAAAGTCAATTATTGTTGCTGATTGATTATAAGACTTACTAATACCTTAATATATTAGGATGGCCATACTCAAATTCTCTTTGCTACTAGTAGAATGATTTCCACGCAAACCACACCAGTCATTCATGATGATGAGTTTTTAGATGTTAACGATGTATGTAATAATAAAGTAAAAATAGAAACAATAACATTGAAATTTCTCATTTAAACAAATTCTGAAAATAAAAAAAATACATTTCAGTTCATGCATTTGAGTCACATTCTCCCACCCAAGTACTCAGTATCTGTGGGAAAGAATGGGTGCATCCTTAGAAACATCTGACAGGGAAGTCACTCAAGAGAGGAAAACTCATATGATAAGAGTAACTTACAATGCTAGAATTATGAACTTCATTGTCATTTTTCTGCCTCAGTAACTGTCTGTCCATCAAAGTTCCTTGATGAACATAGCTTCTGTGTTGAACAGATGTTCTCCCTGTTAAAATGAGTTCATCTACACTGCTGGATAATCACTTCAATGAGCATAATCTCAGCCAAACTAGTCAATATACTGGTCTACTTCTCTGATTCTCTTTTTTCAAATTGTCCCTCTGTTCATCTTGACTTATACCTCTATGACAACTATATCATCATGATATTTGGGGGGGAGGAGAAGAGATAATAATTCAAATGAAAAAATTGACAAAATCTCTCAAACTCTGCTTCTTTCAATATTCATCTTTTACTTACTTATTTCTCAGCAACACCAAATGATGAGGCAGAAATAGATCTTCTCTCCAGTCTTCTCAGCAGAAATTCATGATAAGTAACAGAGTTGATATTCTTATTTACTCAATAGAAATTCATAAAGGAAAGAATGACATTGTGTATGTACATCTATATCTACAGCTACCCATACATACACATGTGCATATTATTTATTTATATATCTATATATATCATATATGTATGCATATGTGTATTGTGCTTATGTATTATAAATATATATATATGAAATATATCCTTTTCTTCTCGGAAGCAAGACAGACACAGAGAGGGACATAGAGAAAGAAATAAAAAAAAGAGACAGATGAGGTGGCTAAGTGGCACAGTAGAGCACTGGTCCTGGAGTCAGGAGTACCTGAGTTCAAATCTGGCCTCAGACACTTAATAATTACCTAGCTGTGTGGCCTTGGCCAAGCCACTTAACCCCACTGTCTTGCAAAAACCTAAAATTAATAAATGAACAAACAAACAAATAAATAAATAAAGGAAGGAACAACCAAATGAACAGATAGAGGGGATAGATAGATAGATAGATAGATAGATAGATAGATAGATAGATAGATAGATAGATGAGAGAGAGAGAGAGAGAGAGAGAGAGAGAGAGAGAGAGAGAGAGAGAGAGAGAGAGAAACTGAGTTT
The DNA here is from genome assembly GCF_037893015.1 of Macrotis lagotis. NCBI lineage: Eukaryota > Metazoa > Chordata > Mammalia > Peramelemorphia > Peramelidae > Macrotis > Macrotis lagotis. Next base: position 665,177,669 of record NC_133666.1, read on the forward strand.
TTAGCACAGTTCTACAATATGTCCTCTTATCCTTTTGGATTCAGACCTGTGTGCCTTCCTTTGAACCTTGGTTCCTTTGTTTTTAGTGCCTATCTTGGTCTTGATCAGGCATTTTAAACTTCCTTTGTCCAGGATTCCCACTTCTTAAATCTAAAAACCCCTTCAATTCTTTATATACAACTCACTAATGCATTTTTGGCTTTCCCTTTGCTCCAGTATTCTTTAGCTTTTCATATTCAAAAGGACAACTCAGATCTCTGAGTCCAACTTTCCAATAACTACTTCCCCTGGAACTCTTTTTTTCCAAGGCAATGGGGTTAAGTGGCTTGCCCAAAGGGACACAGCTAGGAAATTATTAAGTGTCTGAGGTGGATTTGTACTCAGTAGCTCCTGACTCCAGGGTCAGTGCTCTATCCACTGTACTACCTAGTCTGCCCTTGGAACTCTTAATAGACATATTAGAAATCAGACAAGTAAACTCTCCAGGCAGATGATTCAGCAACATTTTTTCCCCCAGAAGCATTCTTTATTGCCCCCAAACAAATAAACTATGAAGGGTGACTCTCTTATCTATCTATCAATCAGAACAAAAGGTCACCATCCCTTATGCCTTCAAGACTTGAGAATGAAGGAGTGACATTTTAGGGATCATCCAGATAATTTCCTTTTAAATACATATTCTTTCAAAGGCTTCCCTGGCATTTTGATTAGGTTCCAAGTATTTGAAGAGTTCTCTCATGGAAGACAATTAGGAATGGATTTGTTTTTCTTGGCTTTAGAAGATATAAACTGCAAAGAGGCAGCTTTAATCTGAAAAAAATAAGAATTTAAACTCTCTAAAAGTGGACCAGACTAACTTAGGAAAAGATGCTTCACCACTCAGTAAAGGTCTTCAAGAAGATTCAGAATTTCTACCCATAGGCATATTGTAATGGAGGCTCTTATACAGTTACAAAATGGACTAAATAGCCTTTGAGATTTTTCCCAACTCTGAGCTTTTGTGATTCTTAAATTTAGTACGATAAAGAGATTATTTCAACATTCCCACACCTTTTCTTTCTTAAGTAAATCACTAATTCTCCCAAATAAGAATTTCCTTTAAGTACATTCTACCATAAAAAAAAAACCTCATGATATTATTGTTGTTGTGGGAGGCAGTCAGAAAAACCTCATATTACTGAATACAAATCTGATCTTAGATACTTGCAAGCCACTTCACCCTATTTGCCCGAGTTTCTTCAACTGTGAAAGACCTGGAGAAGGAATTGGCAAACTACTCCAGTTTTCCAAGAAAACCCTAAATGGGGTCATGTAGAGTCTGGCATGCCTGAAAAATGACTAAACGACAACAAACCAGCACTGCATATAATTCAGGAAACACAATTCTTAACTCAGGAACAGATTGATTAAGCTTATCAATATCACCTCTGAATCTCCGGATAAAATGCTAAAAGGCAATTACTTTATCGGAAAAGAAAAACATTTGAATTATGAACCGGATATCTAGAAACTACCAATATTCTGAGCATAATGAGGACCATCTGTTAGGTACCATCAATGAATCAACATATATTATTTATCATCTACAATGTTGCAGGCAATGGAAATACAAAGCAAAAGTAGTTATGTATCATCACAATCATTTAGATAGACACAAAATATATGTAAAGTAGCATAAGCAATAATTCATGGAAGGTGCTAGACAGTAAATCATTTGGTGGCAAAGTGGACAGAGTGCCAGCCCTGACTTCCAATCAGACCTCAGATACTTCCTAATGGTGTGGCCTTGGACAAGTCACTTCACCCTCTTGGCCTCAGTTTCCTTATCTATAAAATGAACTGGAGAAGAAAATGGCAATCCACTCCAATATCTTTGCAATCAATTCAGGACTTGAAGAGTCAGATATGATTAATACTGACTTAAGACACTAAAGGCAATAGATTATAAGACCAAAGCGTCATGAACTGTCTTGCTTTTGTAGTTGTATTTTAAATATTTTGCAGTCTTTGGTTTAATGTAAATGTTAAATACATTTTCCTTTATTTCCTCATCTTTTCCTAGAGAAGTTCATCTGAATATTTCCTTTGCTTAGCATTTGTCACTCATACTCCACAATGACTCATACTGACTTGTATTGTTTGTTTGGTTTGGTTGTTTGTTGGGGGGGGAGTGGGAGTTAAGTATGACATTTACCCCACTGAAAGAAAACGTAAGGCTCTTGAGGTCAGAGACTGAAGTTATTATTTATTTATTTTTAAAGTCCCAGATCTATATAAATAAGATACAAACTATTATGGTATGTTTGCTAACAAACCAATTAATGGTAGCTATGTTTACATAATGACAGAATTTCACTTAAAATTCTGGAACTCAAGTGGCATAAATTCTATTGCCATCCTCCCTGGTTAGACCACAAATGGGATAGTGTTCAACTTTTACTATACTGTGTTTGGAAAGAATTTTGATAAGGTTGGAAAATAACGGAAGAAGTACCTCCAAAATGGTGGAGGATCTCAGATTCATTGCCATACGATTGATTAGTTGAGTAGCCTGGAAAACCAAAACTTAAAAAACTGGCTGGGGATTGGGAGTGATTAGGGGAGATGATACCTGTCTTCAAGTATTTCAAGAACTACCATATGAAAGAATGGTAAGATTTAATGTCTGACCCCAGAAGATAAAACCTGAAGTATCGAAAGGTTCAAAGAGATAAATGTAGGCCTGATTTCAGGGAGAAAGCTTCTTAATAATGAGAACTATCCAGAAATGGAATGGGCTTCCTCACTATGGGTCTTTAAACAAAAAAGTGGATAATTATTATCCAGGGAATTTATGGTAAGAATTTCTTTAATGGGTGTTAGACAAGGTTAAGCTTTTTCATTTTTTTTTAAATAGGGACAGGATATTGACACCCATGCTCTGTGAATTCTAATAGGCTTACTAATGCTCATTGCCACAAATCTGAAAGCTGTAAAATGATTGATGGTTCTTTGTGTGGATATCTCCTCCAACAGTGAACCCATTTGAATTTTACCTACAATTTCAAATCAAAAGCATTCTTTCATTTACAATCTACTGATGCAAAGACCCACCCTCTGGATTCTGGCTTCACTCTAAGCTCTTTCACTGAAATTAGACATCTTCATCAGGCGGCTTGTTTTTCTTTATTTTTTTTTTTTTGTTTTGTCTAATTTTTTTTTTTGCTTAAAGGTTTCATGTCAGGAGTTTACCTTTTAGTAAGCAATTTATGGAAATAGGTCAAAGTGGAAATAACATTTTCTTTCAGCTTTGAGATTTCTAAAGTTATATACAGAATCTGTCACTTAATAAACACTTAATAAATGTTTGTTGTGTTCTTGTCTCATTCAAAACAGCTAAATGGTGCAGTGGGTAGAATCTGAAGTCAAGAAGACCTTAGTTCAAAGCTAACTTAAAATGCTAAAAATCTCTGTTACTCATAGGAAATCATTAAGCCTCTTTCTGTCTCAGTTTCCTCATCTATAAAATGGGGCTAAACCTTTCAAGGCTTATTTTGAGGATCAAATGAAATAATATTTGCAATTGTATTTGTTTTCTTCTTTCCTTCTCTCTCTCTTGTCTCCTTCCTTCATCCCAGCCTCAAAACAAGTCAGAGCTAGAAGGATTTTAGAGACTATCTTGTCCACTTCTATCATTTTATAGCTGAAGAAGGTGAAGTTCAAAAAAGATGAAATGATTTTTAAAACTCCTGTAAGTAGTAAATGATAGAACAGAAATCCAAACTCAAATCCTCTGTTTCCAAACACAGTGCTTTAAAAAAATTGTTTTATCATGCTGCTACTTGAGGGCAATGACTGTCTTTTGCCCCTTTTTGTATACCTTAAACTTACCACAGTGCCTAATACATAGTAGATAATAAATGTTTTTTGAATGAATAAATAAATCAAATCTACAGTGGATCTATCATCTCATCCATGGCAGTATTCACCTCACAAACTGTACATATCTCAACCTAACCATCTTTTCATATCTTGTGTAACTCTTCTGTATACTACTGTAAACTATCTATGGGAACCACCTAACTTAGTACAGGTCTTTCTTGAGTCCTCTTGACACCATGGAGATCCTGCATGTATGGACCATGAAGGTGCCCATCAGTTATCCCTCACTTTTACTTGCGACTCATGCATCTTTTTTTCTTACATGTTTCTTATAAATTGTATACCTTTTCATGAGATTCTTTATATTACTTCTTCAGCTTGCTCATCATATACTTCACTGTCCCAAGGTAGACATCAATTTCATTTCTTCAGAGATTCTATAACCCATGATTAATAGCCATAGTGTCCACAACATCTAAAATCAGAGTCATTAATCAGTTGGAATTTTGCTTCAAGGAAGAGTTTGAAGATTGTGGAAAAAAACCTTGATAATTTTCAAAGGTCAATTCAATTTGCTCTCCTTTTAATCATTTATTATTAGTCCATCTCATTGCCAATAATATTTTTATCATATACACATATATGCAAGGTTATAAATAAAACATTCATGGTGCAGATTAAACTTAAAACTGTATCATGCTTTCCACTACACCCCCTCAGAGAGCTGATGATCAAACATGTGTGTGTGTGTGTGTGTGTGTGTGTATGTATGCAGCATCTCTTCTGAGGATCTATAAAACCCCATCACAGAATGTTTTATCTAACTCTCATTTGTACTGGACAGCTTGTTTCCCAGAAGACAATTGACTACTTCTCCTATTAGGATATGGGGACTCTGACATTGATATTAATAAACCCCAAAATACATGGTAAAGTTAATGTATGGAAATTTTTATATTATATAACAGAAAATATTAATTACTTGCACCCATACCTGGAGATGGTGAAAACAACTCTCTTTCCACCTCCAATAGATTCTCCAAAGACATAATTCTCTAAACTTCTAGTTCTATAATAAGTACAGGGTTTTCTCACAAGAAAAATGACTTTGGAGTTATTGGAGAGACAGTTTCAAAAAATATGCCAGAGCCAGTTTGCACTGCTTTTCCAGAGCCAAGTATTAAATTTTCAGTGAGAGCATTTACACAGAAATTGGCAAAATCTGCAAATTAGAACTTAATTTGGTGTTTTATTGACTTCCAGACTTTCAAAAGTTATAGATAAAATAATCATGATACAGATTAAACTTAAAATTGCATCATGTTTTCCACCACCATCATCCCTTAGAGAGCTTATGGTTAAACATTTATCAGCATACGCTACAAGGAAGCGCCTCTCCTCATTACTCCCTACCGTTTGTTGTACCTCAGTAGAAGTTGAACCTAAGTATTCTTGGCTCAAGGTTAGATCTCTATTTCCTCTACCATTTTGCTCCATTATCCACACTAGAGAAAGATTAAGACTATTATTGAGAGGGTTTCCTTGGGTCACTTCTATTTCTGGAAGTAGTCAATAGAAACATTATCCTTCCAGTAATATTGCATTACAGTATTTCATGTTGTTTCCTAACCAGAAGTCCACTGTCTATTCTCTTTTCTCACCAGAAGGTAACTTCTCAAGCAGTTAAGGTGATTTTTTCCTAAAATGTGAGAGTTGCAATGTTCCTCTTTTACTCAGTAATCCCCAAATTGTGATTGAATCATTTTGTGGTCATTTCTAACTCTTCATAATCCCATTTGGGGTATTCTTGGCATAGATACTGGAATGGTTTGTCATTTCCTTCTCCAGCTTATTTTAAAGATGAGAAAATTAGGCAAACATGATTAGGTAACTTGTCTAGGACCACACAAATTGTGAGTATGAGTTTGACTGTTTTGAATATAGGAATATGAGTCTTCTTGATTCTAAGCCACCTAGCTGCTCTAATAACTTCATGTCTCCATGTTAACTCTAAGATTTTATATACATACATACATATATATATATATATATATATATGTATATATATATATATATCTGGTTGGCACTTAAAGCTCATTAAAATGTGGAATTTTCATTTTTCAAAATATTATTTGCCTCTCTGTCCCCTATGGATTGATCAAGCTGGCCCACTTGTTCCTCACATACTTTCCTACTCTCTACTATGACTTTACAATAAACTGGCCCCATGCCTAGAATTTTCTACCTCCTCACTTCGACCTCTTGGCATCATTCAAGACCAGCTCAATCATCCCCTTCTCAGTAAGTCTTTCCTAGTCATTCATATATTAATGTATTCCTCTTCAAAATTACCTTACATTTACTCTGCATTTTGTATTTAAATGTGTTTTCACATTCTCTTCCTCATTGGAATGTAAGCTCCTTTAGAGGACGGATTGTTTTAGATACCTCTTTGAATCCCCATCAGCTATCATTTCACCTATAATGTGGTTAAAAGCTTAGTAAATGCTGACTAATGGATTGATTCACTCACTCAGGGCCCTTGGATTCTTTGTAGGGCATGGCAGGAAGAGTAATTCACCCTAAATAAACACAGGGCTACATATCTTTCCCCCAGAATATTAACTTAGCTTGTTGAGGAAATGAAAGCACCTCTGTCCAATATTCCCCATGGTTTTCCAGGTAGAAATGCAGTGATCAATCATGAATATCTTATAAACAAAGACATAGAGAGAGAGTTCATTTCCCTGTCTTGTTAAAAAGGCTGAGATATCCATTTATCCCCATTAGACTCTGCTTCATGCTGACACAGCCCTAGCACAAAACATCAAACTCAATGAATTTTTATCTTTTTTAATAAACCTCAAGAATCCACCATTAATACCTATCCCCAACTCCCACATATTCATCATCATCATCATCATCATCATCATCATCATTGTCACCATCACTATCATTAATAATATAAATGTTCTTCCAAAGGTCAAGTAAAAAGGATTTCCAGGGACAAATCAGAGGGTTGGGTCTTTTACTTTTAATATTTTCAAGATCATGGAGAGTTGAGACTAGTATGTACACCATGACCAGAATATCATGTATTCTTTGGTACCTCCTCTCATCCTTAGAAAAAAAAAAGATGATAGAACACCAAATAAAGGGTCCACCCATAGAAATCACAGATAAAAATTTCTCTTTATTAGTTATTATTTTAAGCTCTATGGATTAGTCAAAAGACAGGAAGAGATAGCAACAAATGGACTAATGAAAAATAGACACTTCCACAGAATAACAGATACAGAAAATGATTGTTAGCTCATCTTAATACAAGTCAAAAAGAGACAGGGAATATAAGAATCAAAGAACCCGGTGGCAAAAAAAAAAACCTGGAAAGCAATAGGGGGAAGGATTCCCATTTGGAAAATGTCTGGAGGACAAATTGCAGTGTATGAATACAGAAGATTTTTGTTAATGTGCTGTAAATAAAATAGTAAATATCAGAAAATCATGAGAAAATCAGAGAAACATGAGCAGACTTATTTGAATCAATGCAGAAAGAAGTAAATAAAAGGGGAAAACATTAGACAGAATGAATAAAATAGGTACAAAGATGGGGGGCTGGAAATCACCAAATGAAGGTATATTTGTTATAATTTAAAAGACCAATCTTGGCTTTCAAGAAAAGATGAAGAAATATACCTTTGTGTCAGTCAGTCGGTCAACAAAGATTATTAGGAGTCCACTAATGTGCCTGAAGACAGAGTTTACAAGAAATTTAAAAGGTAAGACAGTCCTTACTCTTAAGAAGCTCACAGACTAGTGAGAGAGTCGTATAAGATCATGATAGAAATGACATAAATTGTAGGTAGGCACTAAAATTAAGGGGGATTGGATAGGCTTCCTGTAGATGAGAGGATTTTAGGTGGCACTTGAAGGAAACCAGGAGGTAGAGGTGACTAGGGAGATATTCTATCCATGATGAACAGTTCATGGTTAAATATCTTAGGGAAAGAACATCAAGGAAGATAGTGGACCATAATCATAGAGGACAATATAAGGAACCCTAGCCCCAGAGATAAAGAACATGGATTCAAAATCCACTTCTAATATTCTATGGTGTGATCTGAGACAAGTCAGTAAATTTCCTTAAGTCTCAATTTCCCCAGCTTCCAAATGTGAGGTTGGATTAGATGGCACTTGACATCCCATTGAATCATTGAGTTGTTATCATGTTTTGTTGATAAGATGGAATCAGTGGGATAAAATATGGCTTCAATTTTCAAATGAAATTTCTATTGGCTCATTTTGCTTAACATTTTTAAGTTGTTATTACAGGGAAGACTCACTGAGCAGTGGAAATAAAGGAGTGAGGTAAAGAGTAAAGGGTAAATCCAAAAGTGTCTATAATATAAAAACTTATGGTATTACTAAAATAAAGGAAGAGAAAAAAAAGGACTATACCGGAGGAGGAGGAGGAGGAGGAGGAGGAGGAGGAGGAGGAGGAGGAGGAGGAGGAGGAGGAGGAGGAGGAGGAGGAGGAGGAGGAGGAGGAGGAGGAGGAGGAGGTGGAGGAGGAGGAGGAGGAGGAGGAGGAGGTGGAGGAGGAGGAGGAGGAGGAGGAGAAAGAAGGAAGAGGAGAAAAAGAAGAAAAAACAAGAAGAAGCAGAAGGAGATAGAGACGAGGAAAAGGAATAAGAAGAGGAGGGGAAGGAAGAGAAGAAGGGGAGGAGGAAGAAGAAGAAGAATTAGCATCTACATATCACCTACTATGTGCAAGTCCCTATGCTAAATGCTTGTAAAATATTATTTTATCCTCATAACAACCCTAGGAGGCAGCACCAGCAGCAAAAAAAAAAAAAAAAAAAAAACTAGCATTTAATTATGTCCACTACACCCATAAACACACACTGTGCTAAACACTTTTCTTTCTTTTGTTTTGTTTTGCTTTGTCTTTCTTCCCAATTTTCAACTTCCATCCTTTGGCAAACTTTTGAGTTCCATATTTTTCTCCCATCCTTCCTCCCCTCCTTCTTTCCCATGGCATTAAACAATCTGGTATAAGTTGTATCTGTACAGTTGTGCCTACATATTTCCATAGTCATGTTATAAAAGAGGAATTAGAACTAAAGAGAAAAACATGAGGAAGAAAGAAAAAACATAAAAAGAATTTTTTGAAAATGAATATAATATGCTTTGTTTTGCATTCAGACTTCATAGTTTTATAAGATGTTCTTTTTCTCCATTCTTTTTGGTTAGGTTTTTTTTTTTGCCTTTTTTCTGGATGTGGATACTATATTCCATAACAGGTTTCTCAGAATTATCTTTGATCACTGAATTGCTGGGAAGAGTTGTGTCCAACAACCTTGATCCATCTTGCCATGTTGTCATTAATGTGCACAATGTTCCCATAGTTCTGTCCTTAACTCCATTGCCTCCCCCCACCAAAAAAAAAGAAAATAAAAGGCCCTGGTTTTTCTAAAGTCCCCTCATGATTCTTTTATTTTATTTTTTTTGGTGGGGGGAGGCAATGGAATTAAGGGATTTACCCAAGGTCACACAGTAAGCATCAAGTGTCTGAGGTCACATATGGACTCAGGTCCTCCTGCCTCCAGGGCCAGTTCTCTATCCATTATGCCATCCAGCTTCTCCCCATCCCACATGAATTCTTTTTTTTGGAGGGGGAGGGCAATTCAAGGCAATGGGGTTAAGTGACTTGCCCCAGGTCATACAGTGTGGTAATTATTAAGTGTCTAAGGCTGCATTTGAATTCAGATCCTCCAGAATCCAGGGCTCATCCACTGTGTGACCTAGCTGCCCCTCCCCCCATGAAATCTTGTAGAACAATGGAACTCCATGACATTCATATACTATAAATTGTTCAGTCATTCCCCAATTTATGGACATCCCTTCTGTTTACAATTCTTTGCCATAATTGCTATTGCAATTGCTATAAATATTTTGTTTTTATGGATCTTTTCCCCCTTTTTTAAGATCTCTTTGCAATATAGACCTACCAGTGGGTCAAAGAGTATGCAGTTTCATTGCCTTTTGGGCATAATTATAATTTTTTCTTCAGAATGTTTGGATCAGTTCACATTCTACCAACAATTCATTAGGGTCCCAAGTGCTAAATACTTTTCAAATATCATCTCATTTTATATTCACAATAATCCTGGGAGATAGGAGCTATTATTATCCAATTTTTCAAATCAAGACCATCAAGTCAGGAAAAAGTTGAGTGACTTGCCCAGAGTCAGACAGATTGTATATGTTTGAAGCCAAATTTGAGCTCATGTCTTTATGATTCCAAGACCAGCACTTTATCCACACTGCCTCCAACCCGCCAATTAAGCAATCTGTACTGGATCACACATTTATTTTAGACAAAAGGTAGCAAAGAATCAATGATAGGACACGATCCCAGGTCTTCCTGGCTTCAAGGACTGTATGTCCTTGTATCCAGTATGCTGCAAATAAAGGAATATATAAAGGAATATATAAATAAATAAATATAAATAAATATATATAATAAATATAAATAAATATAAATATAAATATAAATAAATAAATATATAAATAAATAAATATAAATAAATAAATCATTTTCCATATGAAACTATAAGCTAGTCAGTTTAAATAAATGCTTATCAACATGATTTCCTACTCCTAGAGAATATACTCCAGTATTTCAATGGGTCTGTAGTCTTATTGATGTTGGTATCCCCTACCATATTTCATATCAAAAACCATCTCTGCCCACATCTAGTTTGGGTTTTCCTAGCTCTCTTCATGCAAAATCACTTGATCTGCTATTTTCTGCCTTGATTTTTCTTCAATTGCATGGACACAGTGAGAATACAAGAATTGACCATCACTTTATCCACAATGGATAACATAAAAATCCATTCATTCTCCTTTCATCTGGGGAGATTAAGGATGTTTTAGGAGTAAATTTAAGGGAATGAGAAGAGTAAAAGACAATCTGGAAACAACATTCAAGCATTATACATACATATATAGGTTTGTAAATAAACACACATAAATGTATATATTATAGACATATATATGTTTTATGCATACAAACTAGATATAGGGTAAATTGAAAATGACCAACAGAAAGGAGGTACTAGAATAAATAATTAGGAAAAAGACTTCAAGGAAATCATAGAAACTAGGAGCCCTAGATTAAGAGGAAGAGCATTTTATGCATGAGGGACAGACAGTGAAACTGCCTGAAGGTGAAAGAGAAAGGAATAAGAAAATATTTATATAGCACTTTCATTGTTCATACACTATACTAAATACTCTTTATAAACATTGTGTCATTTGGAATATAGAGCCTCATTCAAGAAATAATCAAGAGACCATTATCATTGATTTGAAGAATATATGAATGGAAAGTAAGTTATAAGAATGGAGTAGCTAGATGATGCAGAGGGTAGAGTGCCAGCCCTGAAGTAAGGAGGACTTGAGTTCTAATTGGATACTAGCTGTGTGACCTTGGACAAGCCATTGTCTCCTGATTGCCTCACATCCAGAGCCCTCTCCAGTCATCCTGATTCATATCTGACCACTGGACCGAGATGGCTTTGGAGGACAAAATGAGGCTGGTGACTTAGCACAACCCCCCACCCCCCAAATCCAATTCATGTGCTTGTCATGGCATCACCTCCCATGTCATGGTTTTCTTCAAGAAACAAAGGACAAACATTAAGATATAAGAACATTGGAGTAGATAATTGAGTAGAACAGACTACTTAGGGAAGATTCAGAAATAACGGTACTCAGTACCTCAGTGCTTAGTAAAATTGCTAACAAAAACAACAAAAGAAAGACATACCCATTGGATTAGTTCTCTTTTGGGGAAAATAGAAGTAATTGGGCAGAATTTAGGTTTTAATAATCTGTAATACCATATTTCATAATAAATGTTAAAAGGATTTATGACCTGAATATTAAATATATCATAAAAATTATAAAATGAAATCACATATACCTTTCAAACCTATGAGTAAGTTGTGAAATCTTGACCAAACCAAAGAGAAAAATAATTACAAAAAATAAAATAGATATTGACCAAATGAAACTGAAAAACCTTTTGTATTAAAATGATAAAAGGGGAAAGTAGCAAATTTTAGAAAATATGTGGAAAAATTGGGACACAAATTCATTGTTGATGGAATTGTGAACTGATTCAACCATAAATCTGAATTTATGACCAAAGAGTTATTAAAATGCCTATACCCTTTGAGCCAGTAAAATCTCAACTTGGTCTATTTCTGTTGTAAATTAGGGAACAATGAAGAGAACCTTTATGTTCTAAAATGTTTATACTATCTTTGTTTGTAATGGCAAAGAACTGGAAATTGCAAATCTCAACTTGGTCTATTTCTGTTGTAAATTAGGGAACAATGAAGAGAACCTTTATGTTCTAAAATGTTTATACTATCTTTGTTTGTAATGGCAAAGAACTGGAAATTGCAAAAATGACCATCAATAGGCATATGAAAAATACTCCAAATCGTTATTGATTAGAGAAAAAAACAACTCTAAGGTACTACTTTATACCTATCAGATGTTTGAATGTGATAATGTGATAGAGAAGGGAAATTATAAATGTTGAAGGGCATGTGAGGAAACTAATGCACTGTTGGTGGAGTTGCGAACTGATACAACCATTCTGGAGAGCAATTTGGAACTACATCCAAAGACAGTAAAACTGTGCATACTCTTTAATCCAGCAGTACCACTACTAGGTCTGTATTCCAAAGATATCACAAAAAATGGGAAATGAACCGTATGCACAAGGTTATTCATAGCAGTGCTTTTTATGGTGGCAAAGACTTGGAAAGTGAGAGAATGCCCATCAATTGGAGAGTGACTAAACAAGTTTTGGCATATAAATATAATAGAAAGTTGTTGTTGTATAAAATAATGAGCAGGCTGATTTCAGAAGAACCTGAAAAACCTACAAGAACTACTGCTGAAAGACCTACATGAACTACTACTAAGTGGAGTGAGCAGAATCAGAACATGGTTCAGTTTAACAGCAACATTGTGCAGTGATCAACTATGATGGATTTAGCTCTTTTCAGTGATACAGACATCAAAGACAATTCTATATGACTTAATATGTAAAATACCATCCACATCTAGAGAAAGAACGATGGAATGTGAATGTGGATCAAAGTATACTATCGTCACCTTTTTAATTAATTTTTTTTCTTTTTCCCTTGGTTTGGTTTTCCCCTTTTTGTTCTAATTCTTCTTTCACAGCATGATCATTACAACTGTACATGTGTAACATATCAGATTATTTGTTATCCTAGGATGGGGGTAGGAAATTGTTGAAGAGAGAAAACATTACAAAAATGAATGTTGAAAATTACCTCTATGTATAATTAAAAAACAAATAAATGCATGTTTCATTTTGTTTTAAATTTGGAGAATGGTGGAGCAAGTTGTAGTCTATGACTATGATGGAATACTATTGTGTTTTTATTGTGTTTTAGGAAAAACACATAAAGACTTGAATGAAATCATGAAGCAGAACCAAGAGAACTTTGAATACAGTAACATTGTTTTAAGAATAACTATGAGGGAGTAAGTTATTTTGGCTATTTTAAAATACCCTGATTAACTATAAAAGACTTATGAAGAAAGTTGTCATCAGCATCCAGAAAAAGAACTGATAAATAGAAAAATGTATAGAATCATTTTACATATATATGTGTGTGCATATGCTATTTGTTTATAATTGCAGACATCTCCAGGGTAGGAGAGGAGGAAAAAAAAAAGAAATTCAGATGATAATTGTATTTTATATTTGAAAGGAATAGCAAGCTGTATATAATAGACTTATAATTTCATATGCAATCATCTTTTTATTATGTTGTTATGAAAAATGCTTGTTTTATTCCATAAATTAAAGATCAAATTTTTAAAAAAGTAAATTGTCTAGGATATGAAGGGAAGAGGTTCACTCAGAAATGCATCAAAAATTTCAGCTAAGGATTTTGTATCCAAGATATATAAACAACTATCTACATAATTAGATGATGATGTTGTTCTTTGTTCTTGAAAAGAATATGACAATAGGGAGGTGATGCCAAGGCATGCAAGTGAATTGATTTGAGTGTGGGGGACTGTGCCAAGTTACCAGTTTCACTTTCTTCTCCAGAGCCATCTAGGTCTAGTGGTCAGATATGAATCACGGAGCCTGGAGATGATCTTGGATGTGAAGAAAATTGGTTAAGACTTACCCAAGATCACACAGTTAAGTGTCTTAAGTCAAATTTGAATTTAAGTTCTCTGATTTTAGGGCTGGTGCTCTATCCAGAAGAAAATCTAAAATGAAAAAGCATTTTCCAGTAGAGAAATTTTCAAATGATATGAAAAATAATTCTTTAAAGAATGTCTATCAACAACAATATTAAACAATTCTCTAAATCACTAATTATAATACAAATGTAACTCAGAGCAACCTCTTGCTTGTTTATTCCATGTTTGCAATACTACCTTGTTTATCTTCAATATGTGTCTTTGGCTTGATGATCTTATACATCAAATCAAAGTCTTGTGATTTATTTGGAAGGAAAGATACAATTTTCTCCATTTTGAGAGGAAAAGTATTTCCTTTTTTCCCTAATTATTATGCTCAGCTTTGCAAGACAGGATTTTTTTTTGGACTGTAACCAGAGTTTCTTTCCTTTTCAAATCACCTAAATCCAAACTGTTCATGATTTTTTTAATTACACTTACTAGCTGTGTGACTTTTGACAAATCACTTAACCTTGATTTCTTCACATCTAGAGTTATTTCTAGTGGTCCTGATTCATATCTGGCCCTTGGACCCAGCTGGCTTTGGAGAAAAAGATGAGGTTAGTGATAGTACAGCATCCCCTCACTCAAATCCAATTTATGTGTTTGTCATGGCATCATCTCCCTGAAATGGTCTTCTCTGAGAATGGAGGACAAAACTTCAACAGGAATTTACATAATTCACTTGATTTTCACTTTGGAATAAGAAGAGCTTCCTGGCTAACTTTTCTAAGATTGATTATTTAATGCCCTAGCTCTGAGGATTTCTCTATATTCTATTCTATCTATTTAAATATTCTCTGCCATATTTTGATTGATATTTTATTTTCTGCAATATTTCTGGACAATTTTTATATAATTGTTAAGAGCATGTTAGTTTATTTTCATTTCTTCATAATAGCAATGATTCGTAGATCATCTCTTAGTATTTTATTTCCCTGGATAGCAAGGTGGTACAGTGGATAATGTGTTAGACGTGAAGTCAGGAATACCCAAGTTCAAATCTGAACTCAGATACTTACTAGATATGTGATTTTGTACATGTCACTTATGCTTACCTTAGTTTCTTCATCTGTAAAATGAATTGGAGAAGAAAATAGCAAATCACTTCAATATCTTTCTCAAGAAAACACCAAAAGGGGTCATGGAGAGTTGGATATGACTGAAAAATTATTCAACAACAGAATCCTTTTTTCAATCTCAGTGTCCTTGGCTTGTATAAAACACATATATTCTTGTAACTTTATCATCGTGTGTTTTTGTTCTCTACATTTATCTTCAGTCTCTGTAATTTTAAATGTGAACTCTATCAGCAAATTTAGTGTATTGAAAGCTACCTAGGTCATTTCTTTTAATTGTCCATCTTTTATTTGAATTATTTTTATTTTTGAGAGCTTTATTTCTGTCTTAATTTCCTTCTTTAAATTATTGTATTACTCTTTTGAACCATTCTGCATTTTTCTGAAGTCATTTGTTTATTATTTCAGGGACCTTTGTTAGTTATTGTAGTGCCTCTCTTCTCATTAGAAAGTTTCGAGTCAATTTATTTCACTCCAAAGCATACATTCATACAGGATCCTTATTTTCATTGTTTATCCATTTTCCTTTTGTTATCAGTCTCTCTCTATTGTTTTTTTTCTGTGAAGCTTTTCTTAAGATGAATTCTCCTCTGCCTTCTGTATTACTTGCTATTATTCTTTTACTATTTTTTGACAAGTCTTGTTATTTTAAGATGATAGATTAGAGATGCTTTTAAACATGACCTCTCACTCACTAATCTTGCCAGGCATCTCCCTCTTCTTCCATTTTGGTTGTCAGTGTTTTTCTCTGAGCTTATTTGATGACTTTGTGGGTGTTTTGAGATATAAGGGGATAAAGAGAAAGGATTTTTATATCCTTTTTTTCTCCTTTCATGATCCTGCATTCATGATCCAGAGAGCATGATGACCAGCACAGACAGATTCTTTCTCCATCCTAGGCTGATGACTTTCTCCCATCCAGAACATTATGGCTTGACAACTTCATAGACTCATAGAAGGAAACTTAAAGGTCAAATGGACTACCTCCTTCACATGAAGAAGCTGAGTCCCAGAGCACTTAAGTGGCTTATCCAAAGACACATCAATCACAAATAGGAAATCTGGGATTCAAACTGATGTACTGTGTCTTCAAGTTCAGCTGACTTTCACCTTCACCACCATACTCCCACAACTTCATGTGTTAAGGAATGGGAGACTAACCAAATGGATATTTAGGGGAGTCTTCTAGAAGAAATGATAGATGACAGTGCAGCCATGTCCAGTTCATGGAGTGGGGAACAGAGCAGAGCATCAAAGTACCATGTCTGTAGCATAACCCATGGGTATATGGAGAACTGTTTCCTTCCTCCCTCTCTTATTATTTTTTTTTTGCTTTATTTGGCATACTTGTAGGTTTGAGATTTTAAGGGGGAGATCAGCTGTGAAGGGGGAGATTATATGCAGCCATTCATTTAGCCAACTGGCCAAAGGTTCAGATCCTATAATTGAACACATAAAGAGATTCGGGCTTAGGGAGACCACCAACATGGTAAGTATCTTGACTTCAACCTGGTGTTCTCTCTTCTGTTTTCTTCTTATTTGCCTCTATTGTAAAAAAAAGCTGATAAAATGTAGCTGGCTATAACAGAGATGAGACTTTTTGTATATAAGGGAGATTTGGGACACCATTTTGCTTCTATCATTCTGTAAATTGAAATTACAAGTGAGTCTTTGTTGGGACTAGGTCACAAGTTGTCAAAGGACTGCAGGACTGAAAAGGATGATTCTCAGGCAGGGACGTGCTGAGAGAACCAGTCCACATGACCTTAGCTTTCCTATCCTTGGTCTGTCATTTGTGACCTCAATCTCCTTCAATAAATTGGCTTCAGCTATTAAAAAAAAGCCAATTAAATCAACCAAGCACTTACTTTGTACAAAGCAGTGGGACACAAAGAAAGACCAAAACCAAAAATCAAACAAAAAAAGAAATCCTCTCCTCAAAAGGTTTACATTCTGGGGCAGCTAGGTGGTGCAGTGGATAGAGTGCCAGCTCTGGAGACAGGAGGACCTGAGATCAAATCCAGCCTTAATAATTGCCTAGCTGTGGGACCTTGGGCAAGTCACTTAATCCCATTGCCTTAAATAAATAACATTTTTTAAATATTTACATTCTAATAGAAAGGGGAAGTGGTGCAACATGTAAACAAATAAAAAGATACAAGATATATAGAAGGTACTAATAGCTCATGGGACCAAGAAACACCTCTTAAAAGAAGTAGGATTTGAGATGAGCCTTGAAAGAAACCAGGGAAACAAAATAATGGAGGTGAGGAGGCAGAACATTTCAAGCATGGAGCAGCCGGTAAAAAGGCATAAAGATGGATTATAAGGCATTCCCATTGAGAGATGTAAATAGGCCAATGTGGCTAAATCAGAGAGACCCTGGAGGAGAGGAATGGCTGACAAGTTTGGAAGGGGCCAAGGTATGAGTGAATATTGTTGTGAATACACACAGAGAGACACAGATACACAAGCTCATAAACATACTTCACAGATACACATACTTTCTTTGATTCTAAGTTAAAATTCCAAGGATATAGGCAGGCATATTAGTTCAAATTATTTTCAATTGCAGGATGAGTTTCCATGAACTTGATTAGTAAATACAAATATAGGAAGAATTTTTTAAATTAATTTTTCTTTAGGAAGAATTCTTTTCAAACAACCTGACAACCTGCAAGGGACATTCTGGAAGCCAGGGGTAGAGTGAGCTGTGGAGGGAAGAAATTGCTTTCATTTAAAAATTACTCTTTCATTATCACTTCTGCTGAGTTGCCTGAGCCCTATAGAACTTTTTCCTTTAATGGCAACCCACATTTCACAGTCATTAAGAGATGTTGATGGGGTCCATCCCTAAGTGTGAAAGTAGCATTCCAACATTCCAATTATTCTACTCATCATCACCTATGGTTCAGATGGACTGGAGAGATATTGCATTCCACTGAAGATACATATGAATATCTTTGGATGCTTCCTTCAGTAAATTTACATCTCAATCACCTATTAGGGTTCATAGGGAAATCATAATCACATACATTCAGGCATTTCTGCTACAAATGCCCTAAATTGTGTAGGCTCTCAGCAATGATTCATTCTTTCAGTCCTTTTGAGGGAATAAAAAATGAAAGACTCTATGAGTTATGAGTCCCAGGCAAGGCGAATATAAATTGAAACGAGCTAATCGCAGCCAGAGAAGACTATCATTTTTTCCGTCATGCTGAATTATGATGAACAACAGGAGAAAGATATGTAAACATGTCAATGTCAGTTCAGGAGCCTTCAATTTCTCAATAAATCTGATTTCCAATAGTCTTTCCAAGATGATGTCACGTTTCCAAATGTCCCATTCCAATGGAATGAGCAAAAACTCTAAAAAATAGAACTGAGAAAAACACAAGCTGCAGTAAGGTTTCTTAGATTTATGTTTTGCAGTTACTGAACCTGAGTTTATATGACAGATATGTATTTTACAGACTGTTCTCCAACAGTACTCTGTTAATGTCTTTTGTACCTGTTTGAAGCCACATCACATTGGAAACAATTTGAGGGCTAATATTCAAGTATGTGCTATGTTGTTTAATGTCTAACATGGTTTAGAGTCCACGATGCAATCTTTCACATGCCCGGACAACACCTCTTGAATAGTTATCCTCAATTGAAATCAATATTCCATTAGCACAATGGAAACTCCTGTGCTCTTAAATCTTTTGAATTTGTCATTTTCAATGGTCTCAGCTGGGTATCTTCTGACAACTTGTAGCTGACTAGTTAAAGGTGACTTCCTATTGTTTTTACAGTGATACACAGAGGCCCAGATCAAGGTCAGGGGAATTTGGTTGGCATCAATGAGGGCGCTTGAGCTAGGAGTGGGAAGAGCTGGCTTCCCATTCTGGCTCTGGTCCTAGTGGCTCTGTGATGGAAACAAGCCCTTAAAGACCATCAAATCCAACCTGCACCTGAAACAGAGTTGTTGGGTTTTTTTTTTGTATTTCTATAAAACATCATTTGTTTACATCAGTATACCTGGCAAATGACTATTCAGACTTTGGCTGAATATCATCAGTGAGAGGGAACTCATTACCACTTGAGGCAGTCTGTTTATTCTAATTTCCAATAGGTCTCATTAATTGAATCATCAATATAATGATGATGATGATGATGGTAATTATACTAGCTAGTATTTATATAGTTTATATTTATAAGATCTGCAAGGCCTATAAATATATTTTCTCATTTAATTCTCTCAAAAATCCTGAGAGATTTATTATTATTATTATTTTAGTATTTCCATTTTACAAATGAGGAAATTGAATGAGAAAGGCCAGGGACACATAGCTAGAGTGAAATAGGATTCAAACTCAAATCTTCTAGACTCCATGTTTGAATATTCTATTAAATTTTCCTGGAACCTCATGACACATTTTTGTTGCTATTGCTAAAAGGGGTTTATTTAGCAAAAAGTAAGCAAACAAAAAATATTGCTAACTGCTAATATAATCTAATCCACTCATTTATGGTTGAGGAAAGAAACAGAAATATACAGCTACTTGACCAATTTCACAGGACAGCTAGGTGGCGCAGTGTATAGAACACCAGCCCTGGTGTCAGGAGGACCTCAGTTCAAATCTGGCCTCAGACACTTCATAATGACCTAGCTGTGTGGCCTTGGGCAAGCCACTTCATTCCATTGCTTCGCAAAAGCCTAAAAAAAAGAAGAACCAAGGTTCAAACTTGCACTACTTGAAGCCAGATTTCCTCTCTTCCACCTTCTCATTCTCTACAGGCTTTCCTCAAACCAGAATGCACATATTTGTATTTTCCACCCATTGTTACTGGATCTGCCCTCTGGGACCAAGAAGAAGAAAATAAAAACCCTGAAATTTATCAGGTATAATATAGAAAAAGATAATCATAATGGCCTTCAGTGAGGTGAGACAGAAGAGACCCTACACCTCCATTTCCCTTTTGGATAGCTCTAATGGAATACATCTAATTTCTCTTTTTTTCCTGGAAGATCTTCATATCTTTGAAGATATCTACCAATTTTGGATGTTTTCTCTTGAAGTCTTCTCTTCTTTGCTTTAGGCTTCCCAAGCTCCTTTAATCTATCATCACATGACATGAACTCAAAGCCCTATGCCAAACAAGGTTATAGGGGGGGAAAGCCCTGGGTTGAGATCAAGTCATAACTGACCTCACCATTTTGGACCTCAAATTTCACATTTGTTAAATAAAGGAATCAGATTCAACAATTTCTAACAAACCCTTAAATTTTAACCTTAAGTGACTCTGCCTAGAAATTAAATAATCAAGACTCCACAGTTTCTGTTTTTCTGAAGAAATTGATTTATAGCACATAGAAAACTCTTTTGCTTGGAAACTGGGTAAGCAGGTGGCTGCAATTTATATCAATTAAATGGTGGACCTGTTGCTGGGACTTGAAATTTTTTTTCTTCCTTAATTATAACTTTTTAACCAAACTGCTGATGTCTGAGTATTTGCCCTGTTTGGCTTCTTCATGTCCATCCTTCCTTTGGCTTAATCTTTTTGAGTGTAATGAGAAATTTACTACTCATCTACCGGAAACTTCATGAGCAAGAATTAATGCAGTGTTTTCTTTTATTTAAAAACAAGTCAAGTAGAGTGGTTCATGGAAATTCTGGGTAAGAACAAATTATGATTTCATATTGTGGTCTCAT
Source organism: Macrotis lagotis (assembly GCF_037893015.1). Lineage (NCBI taxonomy): Eukaryota > Metazoa > Chordata > Mammalia > Peramelemorphia > Peramelidae > Macrotis > Macrotis lagotis. The sequence continues at coordinate 665,198,625 of NC_133666.1, forward strand.
GTAATTTTCTCCTGCCAGACCCTGAGCTATCATTACAATCAAAATGCTTTCTCCTGGAAAATAGAGAACAAATTTAAAACCTTGAAATAGCCATTGGATGGCGGCAGATAGAAGATTAGGTAAGATGCTAATGTTGAACTAGATCTGGGTAGGTTCCTCTGAATAATTACAGATCCTGGCAAGGTAGGGCCATTTTTCAGAGAGTTAAGACTTGAAACATCTCTTCCTCCTACTAGAAAGAGAGAATGGGATTTGAGAGATATTGATGCTTTCCAGTGTCCTTGGTAACCAATGAGTGTTTGCAAAAGTTGTTATGGCAACAGGGGAACTGAATAAGCAGGGCTAGCTGCAGGTCTGTAGGCATCAACATTGGGTGTCTCTATCTTCACTCATGGGCTGCTCCCTAGTGACCTTGTTACTGCTGCCCAAATGACTCTGACAAGGTAAGGGAATAAATCGATGTAGACTTTTTTGATTTGGGGGTTCCCAGAGCGGATGAGGCTGAAAGCAGAGACATAGCTAAGCCAAGGAAGTGACCAAGAAACACTTGCACCATTAATACAAAACCCCTATATGGAACATCTCATTTGAATCTATTTAGGATAGATATGGTGGTGATGTCTTGGTTGAAGAATTGAAAGAGGAGTCAGAAGGATCTGAGTCCAAATCTTCCCTCACCCTATTAGTGTTAACATAAAAATTCCTTGTTCTCTATGAAACAGTATGCTTATCTGAAATTACGATCAATAAAAAGTCACCTAATCTTTTAGTACTCCCAAGCAATTTTCATGGACAGTATAAATTGGAAAGAAGCCGATAATAATCGAAAGTAGCCAAGATAGAACACTTTAGGGTTTACACATCACTTTACATAGATTACTACCTTCCAACCTCTCAACAAACTTTGGAGGTAGGTCATTCCCATTTTACATTGAGGAAATTAAGACAGCTTAAATGTCTTGCCTGGGGTAACACAATTAGTAAGTGGTTGAAGCAGGATTCAAACTCATGGACCCATTGCTCTCTTCATCACTCCACATCATGCCTCACTTCACTTCAATAGGATACTTCATCTTTTAGGGCACCACATGGTGTTTATGAATATCATGGAAGAGGAAATATCCAGGTGATAGGTGAATTTAACTGAATCAGACTGTTAAAACAAAATGAAAATAAGGAAGATGGCTGGGACCTTTTGAGAAATAATGGCCTTTCAATGAGAGCATGATTTCTTCCCTCATCCCAAATGTTTTTGAGGTTGCTAATGTTTTGGATTTCTTTTTTTTTTTTTTTTTTTTGCCTCCAAAGCAGTGGCCTAGATGCAGTGGAGGGAATTTTCAGGAAGAATACTGATAGTTTTTTTTTTTTAATGGGCTGCAACTGAGATGCTCAGGAGTCTTCTTACTCCCTCTGGCAAATGAGGTATAAGAGTTCTGATACTGGAACCTCTAAGGAATTAATTACTTTGCCCATACTTTACTCATTTGTAAGCATAAAAAAGTGATTTTCTTTAGTGAGTTCTGATTGTCTTTTAAACACCCAGAAACCCAGTGTTTTCTCTTCTGTATCCAGGGTCAAGTTCATTCCAGTATCAATCATCAGACCCACCCATTCTAATTCAGATTCTGCCCCAGGTAGCCAACATTGGGACTGCTATTGCCTACCGCTCTCGGGCATACCTGCCTCCACAGTCTCTTCCCTCTTCTCCTAACAAAAAAAGCCAAAGGCAAAAATTCTGTTTACATAACTTTGTGCAAAGATATGTTCCTTAAAAGTTGGTTAAGTTAAATAGTGTTTTAAATGCAGTAGGAAACTTAGCTATTTTAATATAATTCTATGCTGAATCATTTTGCAGAGGGAAGGATTTTTTGGTAAACTAAGAGGAAATGGCAAGAGGCGGAGTAACTTTTCTTTAACACAATTTATTAAATCTGAGTTTTCATGTATTATAAGATTATAGAGTGTAGTAGGACCTTAGAAGTCATCTAATCATTTTACAGATGAGCAAACTAAGAACTAGACTTGAAATAACTTAAGTAGGGTCAACCTGCTAACAGATGACAACAGTAAAATTTTTAACCAATCAGAAGAGATACCCAAGACTTCCTGTTTTTGAATTTTTTTTATAAAGGCCATGGGGTTAAGTGACTTGCCCAAGGTCACACAGCTAGACAATTATTAAGTGTCTTAGGGCAGATTTGAACTCAGGTCCTCCTGACTCCAGGGCCAGTGTTCTAGCCACTGTACCACCTAGCTGCCCCCTTTTTATTACTATTATTTTTGTTTTTTACAAGGGCAATACCCAAGACTTCTGACTCTCCAACCAGTATAACAATCTATTTCCAATGGGAGAGAACCATGATATCAACCTTCAGGTCTTCTCTTCTCTAGATTGAATATTTTCAATATTTTCAATGTATGATCACAAGTCATGGTTTCCAATTCTTTAGCATATTTTGGTCCTTCACCAGGAAGCTACTGAGATTCCTCCTCTATCCCCTTCTAGGTAGAGGTTAGAGATACAAATATTCTTCCTGTCCTTTGAATCCCTTACCTTTAGCTTCTAAATCATTTCATGACATTCATTTGTGAGTAACACATAACCTCTGTGCCTCAGTTTCTTTCTCTACAAAATGAAGAGGCTGTATTTGATTGCCTCTATGATACTTTACAGTGATAAAGCTATGTTTTTAATAAATCCCTTTCTGTCTTTGTACCTCAGATTGCACATATATAAAATAAGAGGGTTAGACTCAAAGCCTTGTAAGTCTCTTTTGACTCTGAATTTATCCTCCTTTAATATCATTTCCCTCACTGTGTCTCACTTAAAGGAAAGGGTTCAATTTAAATGCCTCTAGCAGCTTTAAGACTATAATCTCATGAATTTCTCTGAACCACAGTTTCCACATCTGTTAAATAAGGAGGCAAAACAATTTGCTTAGTACTTTTCTGTTATTTCCTAGCTCAATGTCTGAAGATGCAGAAGCATTCTGATAACGTTCTCCAGGGTCACCTCCCCCTCAGCTTCCCCTACATTCTGTCCTGCCACCTACACCCCAATCAAGTTACCCTCCCTTCCCTTCAACACCCACCCCTGTTCTCCACCCCAGTTTGCCCCATCTGCCTGTGGACAGGGCCCCTTCTACCTGTTAAGCCATCAATCTCATTTTATTCAAAATCCATCTCCCAACTCCTCCAGAAAGTCTGTCTGCTCTGATTAATCTGGGGGAGGCAGAAGGATGGAAAGTGGTTGGTAATTGCCTAGTTTTCTTTGCAAGAGAGTCGTCTGACTTCTCATAAGGCAAGAACATGAGAAAAAAATCAAATGAGCCCAAAGAAAAAGCAAGATTACCTTTGGGAGCAAATTCAGCCCCACCCCAGATCATGGCCATGTATTGGACCTTCCTAAGGGCCAATTCTTCATGAGTTGAGCACTACTATTAGAAACTGCTGGTTCTCAAGCATGAAAAGACAATCTGGTTTTTATAGTATGGTTAGAAGTAATTGAAGATTGTAAATACTTTTTTATTTAGTGAGTGTAAATTTGTTATAATGCAAATTCATTTTTTTATTTAACATATCCCCCCACCAGAGGACCCCAGTCAGTTAGTATATGGTAAAACAATTAATGTAACTATCATAGATGAGAAGGAAATTAGAGACTTTTGTAATCTGTCCTGCCCAGACCTATCTGAAGAATCACATTCAATTTTAGGTACCACATTTTAGTATGAAAATTGTTTAGTTGAATTTATTCTCTTTACATCCTATATAAATTATGCATGTCCATTTTGTCTCCATCATTAGAATGCTACAAGTCATGATTGTTTCAATTGTTGTATTTGTATTTACATTACCAAGAACAGTGTCTGGTTCATAATTGATACCTAATAAATACTTGTTGTCCGCCTGATTGTTTTGTTTTAAAATGAGATTCTTGTTCAGGTACAGATCAGATTGGGGGACTGAGATCTATTTTGCACAATCCTAGCAGAAATTGTTTGATGTATGCTTACATGATCCCATGGGTTGTGAAGGACCTGGACATTTTTGATTGGTTTGGTCACAGCACTCATGACGAAATCATTCCCATTAGCATCAAAAAGGAAAATATGAGCGTACAGGAGAAAGTATCCACCTTCACTAGAGGACATTGAGTTTGTCAAGAGGTCCTTAACTTTATATCATGACTTGGGACCATAAATGAGGTGCCAAAATGTAGTTTCATTCAGGTCTGGAGAAGAAGGAGTGAGAAAAGCATGGTGACGGTTTCAAGACAGTCTAATATGAAGTGGTTGGGTCCCCAAACTACCAACCCTTGCACCTTACACAATAGTAGCCTTATATTTTCAATTCTGATAGCCTTCAGTGTCTTTATTCCAGCACTCCTAGTTTTGATTGTGGGTCCACAAGTGACCACCTCACAAATCACTTTAACCTTTGACAGACCAGGTCCTAGAATCCTAGAAAAATCTCACTATTAGCCAGGCACATCATTAACGACATAACTGTAAATCAGACAAGGAAATTAGAACATGTATAGATTTTGGAATCAAAAATCTTGGGTTCAGTGAATCACGATGAGAAGACCCATGTCTTAGAATGGAAACTGACTCAGAGGATCTAAATTCAAATACTGTCTCTGATAAAAGAGGAAAATTGACAAAGCCAAGTCAACAATTTTTCATTAAACACCTATGAAGACACTATATTATGCATTAAAGAACCTTAATGTTCTGTACCTCAATTTCCTCATCTGAAAATGGATGGGGCAAGATGGTCTCTGAGGTCCCTTCCAGCTCCAAATCTATGACACTATGATTCACTTTGAACCTTTACAAACCATGTGAGCAACTTACTTTCAGTGTCTCCATTTTCATTTGTATAAAATGGGCAACAATAATACTTGCACGTGGTTGTTCTGAAGATATGCCTTTGTAAAGCTTAAAGTGTCATATAAGCACGAGCTATTAATATTAACTAACAGTTTCCCCATCTTCAATAAGCTCTTCCAGAATCTCCTTATTCATTGTCATATCTATCCCTTTATTTCTCTCCTTGGGGCAGCAAGATGGCTCAGTGGATAGAGCTCCAGGCCTGGAATCAGGAAGACTCATATTTCTAAGTTTAAAGCTGGCCTCAGATCTTACTAGCTGTGTGACCCTGGACAAGTCACTTCACCCTCTTTGCCTCAGTTTCCTCATCTTTAAATGACTTGGAAAAGGAAAAGGAAAGCCATTCCGGTATCTTTGACAAGAAAGTCCTAAATGGGATTTCAATGAATCAAACATCATTGAACACTTAACAATCCCTCAGTCAATCATTTACTTTTTGTCTTTCTTTTTTTCTTAAAGATCTGCTTTGCAATACTGGATCTTTATCAGATTCTCATAGGAAGCACTATGACTTCATAATCTGTAGTTTCGCCTCTCATACTTCAATTCAGACTACAATTTAAATGCCCCATATTCAGGTACAAGGTCTAAACTATGTAGATAATTACCCCTACCAATCCTTTCAGTCTCTCTACAAAATGTTTGGTCTAGGAGGTAGTTATCTGAGATATTGAATCCCTGGCAATGAGAAATATTAACTGATCACCTTATGGAAGGATCTCAGATGCCTAATCCATTCTTAAATAAAAATTTGATTCCACAGTTGGTATTTCTTATTTACTTTTAGCTTTTTTCCCCTATTATATGCAAAGGTAGTTTTCTACATTCATCCTTTTGTAAGATTTAAATTCCCCATTTTTCCACCACCCTCCCTTTACTCCTCCCTCCCCATGGCAGCAAACATTCTGATATAGGTTGTACATGTACAATTCTGTTTAACATATTTCCATATTAGTCATATTGGGAAAGAGGAATTAGAACTAAGAAACCAAAAGAAAGAAAAACCATAAAAGTAATTTCTAAAAAGTGAACATTTGCTCTGCATTCAATCCCCACAATTTTTTGTTTTGTTTTTGTTTGTTTTCCTTTGGATATGGATAGCATTTTTCATATCATATCTTGAAGCATTGTCCTTGAGCATCGAACTGCTCAGAGGAGTTGTGTCCATCATATTTGTTCAGCTCACAATCTTGCTAAATGCATTTAATATTCTCCCGATTCTGCTCACTTTACTCAGCATCAGTTGACACAAGCCTTTCAAGGTTTTTCTAAAGTCTGACTGCTCATGTTTTCTTATGGGAAAATAACATTCATATTCATATGCCATAACTTGGTCAACTATTCCCTAACTGATGGATAGATGTTATTAAACACCTAGTATTTGCCCAGCTCTGTTGAGGACTTAACAGAGACAGAAAGTCAAAAAAATGAGGGAACATACTCTGCTTATAGATTAATGGGTATCATTAAATCACAAAGATAAGTAAATATGAAATATAATCAAAGGAATACCAAGAAATTCCAAGCAAGAAAAGACAGTAATAGCTAGGGTGGAGAGAGAGACTGTACCTTGAAGGAACTGAGAAGTCTATATAAGGTAAGGATGGACTAGATGAGGAAGGTATTAATGGAGAATCTAACAGACTCACTAGATTCTGAGAAAAAGAAGTAAAAAGTATATTCCAGATATGGTGTGAAAAGGCATGGAGGTAGATGAGGGATTATAATTTGCAATAAATTGATAATGGGCTAATATAGCTGAAATAGAGAGGTAAATAAGGCAAGTATTAGAAAGTAACTAGATAGGTACAAGGGAGCCATAGAGTGAAAAGGCTTTAATATTGACTTGAAGATTTTATTTTAAATTTTATAGGAAATAGAAAGTCATGGGGTTGGGGGTGGAGAGAGAAGTCAAACTCTTTTAAGATGATCAATTTGACAGCTGTGTTAAGAATGAAATAGAGAGAAGACAAAACAGAGATCAATTAAGAGATTACTGCACTAATCTAGATACTGATCAAGAATCCTTCCTCTAGTATTCCCAAACAGTAATCACACAGCTTTTGCCTTAAGACCTCCAGTGAAAAGAAGTTTAGCCATTTTGTACTCATGTTCTTCCACTTTAGGGATTACCTGAATTTCATAAAACCATTGATCTAGAATGATGAGGGACCTCAGAGATGATGGGATTCAATGTCTTTATTTTACAGATTAGAAAAACTGAGTCCTAAGGAGGTTCATGTTTGCAGAAAATGAGATTCAAACTCAGATCTTCTGATTCCAAAATCAGGACTCATTCCACTATACCACACTACTTCCCTACAGAAGTAGGGACTCGATCAATCATCATCTCATGTAGCATCCTTCATCTTGTCTCGGCAAAGATGAAAGATATATATATATATATATACATACATATATATATGTATATATATACATATATATATATGTTCAGTATATATTTAGTTGACTAATCCTGCTAAATATCCAAATAAGTTAGACTCCCATTTATTCAGCCAGTTACATTATTAGCTCATGCAAATTCTATCTGGGGAAAAGGAATATGAGGAGAAAGCAACCGACCATTACCCAGTCACTTTAGTCTAGACAATATGTACATTCTCAACTCCCTGGAGATGGAAATGTAATGACTCAGGTTACTGAAAAAAAGGAGTCGTTCACCATTGGCATAGTTTCTAATGGAAGAGTTTCTTGGAGACATTGATAAATGTGTTACAATCCATTCTGTTCCACTGGAAGCCCTTTTCTCTTGCAACGTGTCATAACTTCTCTCCCTTAGGAGGAATAAATATAATAATGATGAAAAAGATAGAAACTGGTAGGGATGGTAATCTTTTTCCCCCCTCTAGGACCATCTGGCCCATTATGTAACTGGAACAAGTTATCACTTGTTTGCACTAGGATCTAATTTCCAAAGGAAATGTCTTACCTCCCCAACCATATTAAAGAGATGAGTTCTACTGCCAGCTTTTTAGGATACTGGTTTCAATGAGAAAACTTTTTGCTTTTTTTTAGATTTACTTGTGGGTGGCATTAGTGAGACAAGTGGCTTTGAGACTAACTTCAGAATGGAAGACACTCATAGAATCAAAATTTTGCAGGAAACTTGAACCTTTTTTAGTCCAACTCTCTCATTTTAAATTCCAAAAGAGAGACAATGTGACTTCCCAATATCATACAGAAAAAATTGGTCAAATCTAAGTTCCCAGATCATGACTCAACTGAAATACTATATATAGAGGACTTTGAAAAAGAGCAAGGATAAAAGGGAACTGATGGACAGCCTTCTGCTACAGTATCCTTAAGATGTCAAGAGAAAACTGGGAAGCTCCTCATGACACAGATAATAGTTTTATTGGAAAGGCAGGCATAGATGAATCATCCTTATCACTGGAAGGCACATTCACATTGTAAGATTACACAATCCCTATAATATTTTATCTCTTTTTTAATTTTGTGAGCAGAGATTTAGAGTTGGAAAGAGATCAGAAGTCATCCAGATCAACTCTTAGTTTTTAAATATAAAGAAGCTGTGGTCCAGAATTATTCTTTAAAGCATTAAAATAATTTATGAATAAATTAAACCATTAAAATCTCACAGGATTCATAGGATTCTACCTTTAGAGTTGGAAGTGTGTCAGGAACCAAGATATCAACTTTTTCTTTGTACAGATGAGGAAACTGAGGTCTAGCAATTTTTTCAAGCAATTGGTCAGTCAGCAAGCAGTTCCAACCATCCTTGCCAACGTACATAGAGAAAATACATCAGAAACAGCCTGAATGAAGCCTCACTTAGAGAGATAACCTGTATCTCCCACAGGGTGCCTTGCTGCTTCAGGTAGGTTATAACTTGTTATAGAATACACTAGACAAATCAAACTACCACTACTACTTTGAGCACCTTCTTCCCTCAGTTTCTGATGTAGACTATCCAGGATCCTAAACTCAAGAGTCTTGACAATAGCAATGCTTCTAACCAGATATCATTAAGGGAAGCAACCCAAATAGATAACCAGCCTGGCAAATATTATTGGAGGTTATTTCAGCCATGGTTACCAATGGCTCCAAAAAAAGGTCTTCTCATCAAAATCCTTGTCACTGTTAAACGTTTCATTACCAGATTGATATAATTTAAAGACTGTAAATGATATTAAGTAAAAGGTATTGGAGCTTGCTCCTCTAACTTAGAGGTAGAACTTTCCATATATGTTGTCTTTCATTAAGATTAGTAAACTCCTTGGGACTGTATGACTTTTTTTGTACTTAGCATAATGCTTTGTATATAATAGGCACTTATTAGATACTTCATTCATTCATTCATTCATTCAGTATGAAGCATCCTATTAAATGACAGGGTTGCAAAAAGATGTCAAGGATACTCTCTGCCCTCAAGGTATCTACTGAGGGAGACAACAAACATATATGGAAGATAACCCAAACAGGGATAGTCTTTGCAAATACTGAATATGTAAGTTGGGGACAATACTATCATTTATCTTTCAGTGTTCATAAAATCATAATGTTAGAGATGGAGGTCAGTCCATGATCTTTTTCAAAGAAGGAAATTGAGCCTGAAGGAAGTTCTCTAAAGTAGGGATAATCATACCACATATCTCACATAGGAGCTGAGAGAAACCTCAAAAGTCATCTAATCCACCACTCTCTTCTTATATATGAAAAGCAGACCCAGGGTTGGTAAAATGGGATTAGTAATAGCAAGGTTCATAAGATCATAGTTTTAGAAAAGAAAAGGTCTTAAGAAGACTTCAAGTCCACCTCAACATTTTACAATGAGATTTTTTTTAACCCCTCTTTCTCAACAGGGGTTAAAAAAATCTCATTCTTCTTCAGTTTCCTCAACTATGAAATAAAGATAATAATACTCACTTCCCCTAATTTAGTGTGAGATTCAATGAGATACATAGGAGATTACATTTGTAAAATACTTCACTCAGCATCTGGTATATAACAGGTGCCTAATAAATACTTGTCTCCTTTTCAGGACTGATAACATCATTACTTTAGAACTGGCAACATCTTTAGAGGCCACTAAATGCACCTCAATAATTTTATATGTAACAATAATGAGGAAGACAGAGGTTAAGTGATCACCCAGGTATTAAGGTAGAACTTTGAACCCAGGTTCTTCTGAATCAAAGTCCAGGACTCTAGTCAAAAGACCATATTATCATAATAAAAATTAAATGAAAAATATAATTAAACATCTTTTAAAACTACAAGCATTTGTTAGTAAATAATTTACCCAAGATCTCACAGATGGCAGACAAAAGGCAGAATTTGAACTCTTACCTTCTGATTCCAAAATCATCTCCTTTCTAATGGCATGATGCCTTTGGAATAACACTCAGGTTGAGTTTTGTTCTCTTAGGGTAGAGAACCCCACTAAGAAGCCACCAGCTGCTAGGTCCACTGAACTATATAATCCTTTTATTTATTGATGAAGATCTATTTGGAGAATAGCATCTCCTCACTTACCCAGATGCAAAAGGGGAAAAGTTCCATTAGATTAATCTGGCTCTTGCTAACTTTCCTCTGGGCATATGCATTTTGCATCTTCCTATCTTCAAAATTTTCTCTCATGGACAATGAGGGCAGTAAACACCATCTGAAACCTTGTAGCATTGGGACCTGGAGTATGGAACAGCAAGAACAGTGGACCTTGTCTGTTTGAAGCTTAGAGATCCAGGAGGAGTAATACACATTGGGAATTTTCATAGAGACTGCCACTAATTCATAATATGTGATTCTGCAAAAGGCCCTTCCTATGTCTCAGTCTTATTTTCCTCATTTGTTAAATGACTGAGACATTACTAGACCAGAGGTTCTTTGGGGTTTTTTAAACATTTTACTTATTTATTTTCCAACTACATGCAAAGATAGTTTTCAGCATCATTTTTGCAAGGTTTTGAATTTTTACGGTTTTCTCCCTTCTGACAGAAATCAATCTAAAATAGGTTATACATGTATAACCATACTAAACGTAGATCCATATTAATCATGTTGTGCAAGAAGAATCAAATCGAAATGGGGAAAAAAGTCATTAGAGGCGGGGGGACCATAATACCTAAGACAACTTTAAAAAATTGAAGATAGGAAGATTTGGTTTGCATTTAAATTCCATAGTTCCTTCTCTGGATGTGGATGGAATTTTTCATTACAAGTCTTTTAGAATTATCTTTGATTATTGTACTGCTGAAGTGAACAAGTCCATCATTGTTGATCATTATCCAATGTTGCTGTTCAGGTGTACAATGTTCTTCTGGTTCTGTTCACTTCACTCAACATCAGTTTATGCAAATTTTCCAGGCTATTCCAAAGTCTCATCCTTGATGATTTATAGAACAATAGTGTTCCATCACAAGCATGTACCATAGCATGCTCAGGCATTTGCCAACTGATAGACATTTTTCAATTTCCAAATCTTTGCCACTACCAAAAGAGCTGCTATAAATATTTTTGTATGTGTGAGCTTTTTTACCTCTTTTCATGACCTCTAGTAGCAGTATTGTCAAATCAAAGACTATACGCAATTGTATTGCTCTTAGGGCATAATTCCAAATTGCTCTCCGGAAAGGTTGGGTCAGTTCACAATACCACCAATAATGCATTATTAGTATCCTGGTTTTCCCACATCACTTCCAACATCGATCATTGTCCTTTCTAGTCATATTGGTCAATCTGATAGGTATAAGGTGGCACCTCAGAGGTGTTTTATTTTGCATTTCTCTAATCAAAATGATTTAGAAAATTTTTAATATGTCTATACATAATTTTAATCTCTTCATCTGAGATTGCCTTTTCTTATCCTTTGACAAATTATCAATGGGAGAAAGATGAATTCTTATAAATGACTCAGTTTTATAAATATTTTAGAAATGAGTCCTTTAGCAGAAAGACTACTTGTAAAAATTGTTTTGCAATTTTCTGCCTTCCTTTTAATCTTGTTCCATTCATTTTATTTGCAAAACCTTTAAATTTACTACTATCATTATCATCCATTTTACATTTTATAATGTTCTCTGTCTCTTCTTTGGTCAAAAACTGCCCCTCTTTCCATAGATCTGACAGGTAAACTATTGCTTGTTCTCCTTTTTTTTCCTTTCCTTGGTCTCCTAATTCCCTTATTATATCACCTTTTACATTTAAATTCTGTATCCATTTCAACCTTATCTTGGTATAGACTGTGAGATATTGTAGATCAGAGGTTCCTAATGTGGGTCCTACATACCCCTAAAGGGTCCTTAGGAGTGATTTCAGAGGGTCTGCAAATTTAGATGGGAAAACTAAACTTGAACTGAAATTTAGTATTCATTTCTATTAAATAAATCAAGCAAATAAACAAGATTCTGCCATCAGTCCCTTCCAAAGGAGCCAGGAGCCCCCAAAAGGGTAAGAACTCCTTCAGAAATCAAGCTGATCTTGCAAGTCTTTTTTTTTTATCATTTTCTCGAGTCTAAACTTCTGTGTTTCTCAGTCTCTCCATCCTCGAATCCTTTGAGTTCTGAAAAAAAAAGAAAAAATAAGAGGAAGAGGGAAAAAATAATCAACTTAATATGGTTTTGTTTTCATTTGGTTTTGGTCCAAACCTGTTAACAGACAAAATACTGGGAGAAAAGAACAGAAATCTAAGATTATAAATTTGAGAACAAAAGATCCTATCCTGCTCCTCATTTTACAGCACAGAAAACTAACTCCCACAGGGAAGAGTTAGCATGCCCAAGGTCACCCAGGAAGTACCAATGATCTTGACTCCCAATCCTTTATTCCCCCCTTGGCATATTGGCTCATCCTAAAGTACCAACCTGAGAGACTGATGGTCTTGATGAGGGCAGAGAATAGATACTAAAGAGTGTCCCCAAGACACTTCTTGTCACTCTTAAAAAATTAGGAGATTGGAATATAAGGGATATTTCCAAGAATGTAGCATTTGAACAAGCCTATTCATTTTTTAAAAAATCCTCTCCTATATAGTTTTGTTGCAGAAGTTATAATAAGACCATGACTGATTAAGCTTTATTTACCTATTCTAGAAAACGATCCAAGCTAGTTTTTCATCATAACTTATGAAGGAATGAATGATGGATCCAATATTTCCAAAGCCAGCAATGAGACATATGGAATATCCTCCCACCATCAGGAACTCTTGAGCACATTGTGTATTATAAGGTAATATCTTCTAACATGATAACAGCTAGTGTCTTTTCAGCCTGTTACATACCTTATCACATTTACTCCTCCAAACAACCCAGGACAGTAGACATCAGAGGCCTTTTTTTTTGGTAGAGAGCTATGATTTTACCCCATTCTGGAATCCCCTGATATATACTTTTTTTTTCTATCACAACACAAAAGCAATTGTCACCCTTAACTTCAAGTCAGAAAATTGCCTGGGACACCAGAAGGTTATAGAACACAAAGACATTAAGTGTCAGAGGCCAGTCTTAAAACTGGATCAACCTGACCTGAATGGTGGTGTAGTGGTTAGTCTAGACTTAGAGTTAACTTTAAATCCAGTCAGACATTTATTAAATTGGGTGATCCTTCCAAATTCTCTTAGTCTCAGTTTTCTCATATGTAAAATGGGGATAATAAAAGTACCCACTTTGCAGACTTGTTCTGACAATCCAATGAAAGATCATATGAGAAATTATTTTCCAACCTTAAATCACCATCAGCATGACATCATCATCATCATCATCATCATCATCATCATCATCTTGTCATCATTATAATTGCCACCCACAATTTCTACTTTTCTTGAAACTATCAGACATTATCAACAACACCTTCTACAAACATCAGAAAGTAGAATTGTACGCTTTCATCAAGAATATCATATTAGGTTATTTCCCCCAGACCTCCTGATTACTTAGCAGACTTTGGGAATGTAAATTCCCAGTCATTAATATGAGAAACAAACACCCAAAGTATGTAATATGTAAATCAGGTTTGTAAATTATAAATTGGGAAATTAAACTTGTCAACAGAACCCCAAGCTGAATATTACACAAATACTTCTCCGCTTCATTTTCCCTTTAAGCGATGTATCAGAAATATTAATCTGACAGCCACCCAGTGATTTCAGCTTACTCAGAATTCTAAATGTTCCCTTTGTTTCCCGATCAGCTCGTGTGTGACAAAGAGCTAAGGGTTTCTGTTACCTAGTTATTGATATTTTCATATACAGTAATTTATTTTTCATTTATGTCCTTCTCATTTAAATCGTGTCACTCCATCTTCTTCAAAGTCAGCTTTTCCAATGATGGCTTTTAATACACTTGAAAAAATAACTATCGCTTATCTCGCTCAGCACATTGAAGTTTGCATGGGATAACTCCAATCATTGAGATTCTTTTGAATGAATCCTAGGCTTTTGGATGGTTGAGTTGGCTTTATTCTTCCTTCACGGGTAAGTGTTATTGACTGGAATGGCAGTGAGGTCTAGTATAGAGTGTGATTGGTTTGGAGACAGGTCTGACTTGTGCCACTTGTTTGTAGATGTATTTTGTAGAGAAAGAAGTGACTTCAGATGCCTTCTAATTCAATCCCTCAATTTCACAATTTAGGGAAAAAAAGTACTCCAGGTCAAAAGATCGTAAATAGAAGAGCCTGGAATTGAACCCAAGTCTTTTGACTATGGAGAAGGAAATGAGAAGAAAATCAAGAAAGACCCAAATGGGGTCACAAAGAGTCAGCCATGACTGAAAAACAAATAATAATCTTTGATTATAAATCCAACTCTCTTTCCATTGTGTCATATTATTGATACAACCTTCAATGCGTGAGGTTACCTACCTCTCCAGTCCTCAGGAAGTTTACTAGGATTTAGTTACTAAGTCATAGATAGCTCACAGGTGCAGTGAAAAGAATGCCAACTTTGTGGTCAGAGGATGTGTGGTCCCAATTATGTAATTTAATATTGTCTTCCAAACTTCCATGCTGCTGTTGAAGACACCACCATCCTTCCTTCCACATAGGAGTCAATGACCCCCACCGTAATTGTCCATCAGTATGCTATTAGCTACCAGCTCCTACTTTTTTGTCCATAGTATCTTTCAGATAGGACCAAATAGGATCTGATTCACCTCATTACTATCATGCTTTGGACCCTATAGCATTATCTTCTGAATTGATCTCTGTCTCCAACCTATATCCATTCCAAACCATGCTTCACTCAGTAAGTGATATTCCTAAAAGGAGATCTAAAACATAGTATTAACTCTGCCTCCTCCGATTCAGTAACCTCTAGGACTTCTTATTATCTCCAAGATATAAACTCCTCAGTTCACCATTAAAACTCTTCAAAATCTGGCCACTTCCTGTATTTTGAGAACAGTGTCTGGCACATTGGATGTACTTAATAACTCCTTACTGATTGATGATTGCAATATAAGACATGCTAAATCTAATTTCTTCCTAATTGTTTTGAAGCTTTCTCAGTAGTTATTGTTGAGTTTAGAGTTCTTATTTCAACAGTTAATATTCTGGGGTCACTAGCCCACTAAGTTCTATTGTTTTGTACATTTTCTCACTCAAATTACCCTATTGATCAACTTTTCTATTTGTTCAATCACTGCCAGATTGCTTTTTAATCTTTCTTTCCTTCCCATTAAGGAAAAAAAAACCCAAGTTATCACTAACTATTCATTTCTTCGGGTGATATTTAAAATTGGTTTGTTTCTGAAATAATTCATTGGCCTGCTGTTTGGTAAATTAATTTAGATAAAAAATTAATTAATTTTATAATACATTGGCACATCTCAACCATACCAACCATACCTGGCAGCTGTTCACTTTTGTGTCAGTGTCTCCTTCATTCCTTACTTCCTCTCACCCTCCTTGCCCTTTCTTAATTTCCTTCCTTCTTCCTCCTGCCCTTCTTTCCTTCCTTCCTTCCTTCTTCCTTTCTTAATTTCTTCTTCAGTCCCTCTTTCCCTTGCTTTCCCCCCTCCTTACCTCCTTTCCTCCTTTCTTTTTGATTCCTTGCTCCCTTCTTTCCTGCATTCCACCTTCCCTCCACCCTTCCTTTCCTCTCTCTCTCTTCTTTCCTTTCATCCATCCTTCCTTCCTTCTTCCTTGGTTTCTATTTGCAAGGCTCTGCTTGTCACAAAATAAGAATAGGCTTGTGCAATTAGGATGAAGTACAAAATGGACAACTCACTGTTTTTTCTTTAAGATCAAATGTTTTGTGGACTCCTAAAGGGGAAAAGAAGAGTTATTGGAGACTAAAGTGAGGGAATTCTCCATCAGAAAAAATAATAAATGTTAAACTACAAGGTGAGAAATATTATTGCTATAACTTATTCCAAAATGGGTCTCACTAGGAGTCCTGGAAACAGATATTGGGTAATTTTGGAAAGTTAATTCCCAAAATGACAATTCCTCCTTCCAAGACACCAAAAGTGCAGAGGAATGACTTTACTGTGTGAGTTGTAGACAGCATTATTTTCTACCTCATCATCAGACTTTTTAAATGGGTTTGGGACTTCTTGATTCACAAAGTGTTGTCACATAGACTATATCTGAGCTTCATAACCATCCACTGGGGTACAAATGATATGGTGTAGGGACTAGGTGATCAGGAAAACCTGGGTTTAATAAAACTTGAGTTCTATCCTAATTCTGTCATTTAATTTCTTTGATCAGAAGCATATCTTATTAACTTTATGAGTGGAGTTTATTTTAAATTATTGTTTTAGGGGCAGTGGGTTTTTGTTATTACTCTGCCCCATTATTTCATTGGATAATGGTAAATTGTACTGGAATCAGCTTGAATTGGCTTGAAAGGACCAATGGTTAAATTTTCTAGGTGAAGATTTACACCTTGAAAATCAGAAAAGGATAAAAATAAAGATTTTTTATTATTTCCCTGATTGAATAGACCTGAAAAAGTGAGAAAGAAAATGAAAATAATGAAAATTAAACTCCAAAGAGTATCCTGCATATACTATTTATACCAGAGAACAAATCACTGAGTTGGGGCCTCAAAGTTTGGAACCTGCCACTATCAGTGAAAATCAGCCAGTTACTCATAACTTTACAGAATCTCAGAACTTGAGAGCTGGAAAAGACTTCAGTAGCTGTCTGATCCAACTCATCCTTATACAAAGGAGATCTTCATTATCACAAACCTCAAAAGTGGCCATCTAATCTTTTAATATGCTCAAAGAAGACTAAGCTACATTATTCCTTGAAAGTCCATTTTGATTATGAATAATTCTTATAGTTAGAAGATATTTCTAATAGTAAGTCTAAATTAATTTTTTGTGACTTCCATGTATTATTCCTACTTCTCTGACCTTTGGGACCAAGCATAAAAATTATCTCCTCTTATAGAGGGAAACCTTTAAAATACTTGAACAAAGATCTCATGTCCCTCCCTCCGGAGACCCATAAGACTTCTTTTCCACAGCCCAAATATTCCCAGGTTCTTCAATTAATCCTCAAAGGATAGAGAGAGCCTCAAGGCCTTTCACCATCCCAGTTGCTCTCCTTTGGAAACACCTTTAGAGTTTCAGTATGTTGCTAGGGATTCTGAAAGGCCAGAATTACATAACCATATAGTCATAATTGCCTAATTATATTGTCCATAATTACATAGTCATGGTATCTCTAAGATAGTACTTGATTCCAAATCTTCCGGACTTTAAGACCTTCAAAGATCTTAGATTCTAAGGGCTTCAAGTCCTTTGCCCACTGCTCCACATATTTTCTCTTCACCATCTGTAAAATGGAAACGACAGGTTAGTAGCACCAATTTCATTGGACTATTGTTAGGCTAAAATGAAAAAACAAGGTAAAAGGCACTCTGAAAACCCTGAAATGCTACATCACTGTCAGTTTTATTATTACCTCTATTTCTTTTTTTATTTTTTTTAATTTAAGGCAATCGGGGTTAAGTGATTTGCCCAAGGTCACATAGCTAAACAATGTTTAAGTGACTGAGGTTAGATTTGAACTCAGATCCTCCTGAATCCAGGGTAAGTACTCTATCCACTGTGCCATCTAGCTATTCTATTATTTGACAATGAAGAAAAATGGTGGCAGTTAAGGCATTTGCCCAAATCATATAGCTGATTAATGGAAGACCATGGTTAGGACCTGGATTACCTGACTCTCTCTTTTGCCATGACACCATGTACTTATCAGCACAATGAGATAGCAGCATACAGATTTACTCAGATGTTCTTCCATACTAGGATGTGAATGTTTACCTGTGGTGAAAGAAGTGAGAAGTAGAAGTATTTACTCAGAGACTGAGGAGTTTGGCTATAAAGAGTCTCCCTAGCCACTCTGAAGGAAATTGAATTGAAAGTACTCTAATCTCAATTCCTCAAACTACTTATTTCCTACCTATTCTTCCACCCTGCTTTAACTTCACACACACACACACACACACACACACACACACACACACACACACACACACACACACACAGTATTAGCTTTCATCTTACCATCACCCACAAATTAACCACCTCTACGTTTAAAAAATTCCAAAATTCTCTTTTCTGAACACAACCTATGTGCTTTTTACCTTTCCCTCTGCCTTTTCTTAGGAGAATTTACACATTGTCCATTCTGAGACCCCTAATCCTTTAAACATTTGACTCTCTCCCAGGCCATTTAATTGATACTAATCATATTCTCCCTGTTTTGCCCATATTGACCCTATGGAATTATACACTCTTCTCTTCACCAAAATCTTTTTTCTCTGTATCATATTACCAGTTCTGCCCGACCAAGCACTGTCACCATCTGCTACCTTTACTCCTACACACATGCTATTGAAAGAAGGTAGAGAACACCATGCAACTATATAGAGTCCATTACAAATTTATGTTACACAAAAATCAACTGGACCCTCATTTCTATGAGGCAATCCTTTTATTCCTGCATTATCAGCTCATCATCCCTCTCTCCACAGCATCTTTTCCTCCCTTGGCTTCCCCTTCTCCCATCCTCTCAGTTAAGAAACTTGATTCATACTGTACTAAATGAAAACCTTAGGTCATTTGTTAAGAGCTCCTCCTTCTGCCCTCCTCTATATTCAATATTATTGATTTCTTCTGCCACCATCTCTTCCTTCACCTAATTCTCACACAGAGGTGGCCCTTCTCCTTGACACACCAACTGAAGCAATCCCATTCCATCCCATATCCTCCAACACATTGCCTCCTTTGTTATCAACATTTTCTCTTATCTTCAATCTCCCTCTTGTTAATGACTCCTTCCTTATGGCCTACTAAGATACCCAGGTCTTCCTCATTCTTAAAAACACCTTCACTTTATCCTTTTCCTACTATCTTTCCATATCTCTATATCTCTTCTGTCTTTGTGAATAAATTCCTTGAGAAGGCTATCTACAGTATGTGCTTCAATTTCCTCTCCACTCACTGCCTTCTTATTTTCCTATAATTTGGTTTCTGACCTCATCATTTAATTGAAATCATTCTTTCCAAAGTTACCAATATCTCTTAATGTTAAATCCATTGGCCTTCTTGCGGTCCTCATTTATTTTTTGACCTCTAAATTATTTAACGTTATTTACCCTCTTCTCCTTGATACTCTCTTCTCTCAAAGTTTTTAGATTATCCCTCATTGCTAGGTCTCCTCCTTCTAGAGGCAGCTTCTTGAGATCCTCATCCAGACAATAGCCACTAGCTCTTGGTGTCCCACAGGACTTTTTTATGATTCCTCTTCTCCCCTCCCTCTATGCAATTTCACTTGGTGATTTCATCATGTATTTAATTACATCTTTATGTGTAATGGTTCTTTAATTAGCCAATCCATACTCAACTTCTCTGCTGATCTGTAGTTTTTCTACCTCTCATTTCTTTTCAGACATCTCAAATTGAATGTCCTGCAGACTCCTTAAGCTCAATATGTCCACAAAAGAATTGATAATCTTTTTCCCTAAACTTTTTTCTTCCAAAATTTCTGTTATTGTCCAAGGAACTAATATCTTCTAGTCCCCCACATTCAGAACTTAGGTGTCAACCTTGGTTCTTTGTGATCTCTAACTCCCTCCCATCTTCCTATCAATTTCATCCTTGTAGCATCTCTTCAATATTCTCACCTCTCATACTGCCACCATATTGGTGCAAGCTTTCATCACCTCAATCACTGGATTATTATAATAGGCTGCTGATGAGTTCATTTCTTCACTTATTTTCATTTTAATCCATCTTCTATTCAGTTGCCAAAGGGATTGACCTAAAGCAGCAGTTCAACCAAGCCACTTGCACATTCTACTTTTTGTCCACACTGTAACCTCCAATCCCATGACTCCTCAATTCTATTTGAAATCAGCTAGTTACACTCTCCTCTTCCCTCCAACTTGATTTCTTGATGAATCAATTCATCTCTATAATATTCCCCTCTCTAGAATCTTTAGTCCCTTTTATCATAATATCTACATTCAGTTAAGTCCCTGCTTTGGCTCACTCTAACCTCCTATTGACTCTGATTTCACTTTATCCACATGTTGCTGAATAAAGGTGAAGAAAATCATACTGCAATTTTGACTGAGTCCACTATATATTTACTTTACAACCTCAACTGTACCTTATTGCTGCTAGGTAATCCTAGTATCCATTCTTTATCTATTCATTATCCCACTCTCCACAGAATCTTCTCCAAATATTTTTCAAATTTCCCATGATTCCTTCTCCCTCACTTTCTCAATTGAGAACCTTATTTCAAATTTTGCAGAATAAAATGAAAACTATTTGCCATTAACTTCTCTCTTCCTCATCTACTATTACTCAAAGATCTTCTTCCACTTTCTCCTCTCTCCCCTCTGCTTCACATTATGAAGTAGACTTACTCCAAGACTAGTCTCTCTTACTTGATCAAGCCAACTCATTTCATTCTGTCTCCCCCCAACAGAATGGTTCCCTCTGTCACTCCCAATCTTTCACTGATTATCAACCTTTCCCTGGCAATGGTTCAGTTCCTACTCCCCCCCATCCAAAGAAAAAAGAAAGAAACACAATAACAAAAACAGCACCACTTTACTGGATATTTTTACCTCATTAAATATTGTCCGGAAACTCATCTGACTTTTGTAGTTAAATTCCTCAAAAAAAGCCATCTAAAATAGATGTCTCCACTTTTCCTTCTTTCCCTCAAACTCCTGAGAAGCTGTTGATCCTCCTCAACCTTTCACTGAAACTGCTTTCGCCAAAGTTGCTAATGATGCATATTATGCCAAATTCAGTGGTATTTTCTCTTCCTTCATAGGTTCCCATAGGTTCAAGTCTTCCCATATTTTTCTAAATGGAACAATTCATCCTTCCCTGAACCACAACAATCATCCTTAAACTGTCTAGTTGCTTTCAATAGTCTAAAATAATATGGATTGATAGAGCTGACACAGTGTGGTGTCCCTATTTTTTTCTTATTTGAATAAAACAAATTTAGCTTTAACTTTGAGAGAAATCCATTTTTCAGATGTGGAAACTAAAGAAGACAGATGAAGTAACTTATTCAGGGTCACACAGATAGAAAGTGTCTGAGACTAGATTCAAGTATAACTGGGTCCAAAGATGACATTTTGAAGATGATGATTATGTTTGTTCTTTGTTTTCAAAGACCATGACACCAGGGAAGTGAGGCCAAGACAAACAAGTGAAATGAATTTGAGGAAGGAGACTGTGTGCTGAGTCACCAGTGTCACTTTCTCTTTAACAACTGTATGACTGTGGGCAAGTGACTTAATCATATTCTATTGTATAAATCTAGATAAGTCACTTAAATGCTATCTTCTCAGGTTCCTCAATGCAAAATTGGGATAACAATAGCTCCTAACTCCAAGGATTGTTATGAAGATAAAAGGAAATAAAATCAAGTGCTTTATAAACCTTAAATTGTATTGTCATCATCATCATCATCATCATCATAAAAGTGACCATCTATAGAACATCATATAACAACATTGAAAAGAGAGATGTGCTTTGGAAGGATTATCTTCTCCATTATGGTTAGTCTATGAATTGTGTATATATCATATATATATATATATATATATATATATATATATATATATATATATTAATATATATAATATTCATTCATTAAATTATATTAAAATGTAAGCTTCTTGAGAACAGGGATTGTTTTGGCTTGCTCCTTAGCCAGTCCTTAGCACAGTATCTGGACATAGAAAATGCACAATAAATACTTGATTATTTGCTGATTGATTTGTTTGTAGAAACAGTGAGGTTTATAAGGGCAACTCAGGATCATGTCATTACCACTAGAAATTATAGAACAGTTATTCTTAAGAATCATAGACTTGGTGATTATTGTACATCTTATAAGGAAATGATAGAAACTCTGCAATATTTTGCTGCAGGCTGTAAAAATCTTTTAAATGAACTAAATGTCTAGCAAGACTTGACCTAGGGACTTGAATTATACATCATACACTTATTATCATGCCAGGGGGAAAAATCCATACTATAAATAGTTCCAAGAGTATCCTTAAAAATTACCCAATAATTCTATTTGAACTGAATCCTTATCAAGATAAATCAACAAACATTTTTAAGCATATGAGTGATAGGCCCCTATGTTAAGCTCTCAAAAATACAAATGAAAGCAAAAAGAAAGACATTCTTTCAATGTTATTCTATTCTATTTGAGGCTATTGATATAGACAGACACTGAAAAACTGAAGCATTGGAAAAATCCAGAAAAGCAAAGTAGATGCAGAAGAAGAATGAAAGATGGCTACCCAGGGGCCTTCCTCAACATAGATGTCTAGGAAGAGTTAACTAACGGGAAAATGGAACCAGAGTTGTGGAGAATAGAGGATGTTCAGGGTGAGGACAGAGTGGATTAGATTACTCTCAAGGAAAGAGGCCCTAGGGAATGAGGAGAAGGGGAAAAAATGATCAGAATAATCAACAGTCTTTACCTGAGAAGTTTGAAGTATGGTGATAATGTCCAGAAAGTCAGAAAGAGATACAGGTACAGCATCATAACCTAAACTTTTAATCATAATTGTCTAGATATTACATAGATCCATAAAATCTAAGGACAGTGTTTTTATGCTTTTAATAGAAAACTAATGTACCAAATTGCCAATCTCTGAACTAAAAGAAATAAAAAGATTCCAATATACAGAGATCTAGAGAAATCATCAAAGTTATATGGAAACATGAAGATAGATCTTTTACTTTCATCATCCTGTCCATTATGGAAATTATAGCAAAGATTATTTCAATAAGCCCACAGAGGAGAAGGAAGGAAGGAAGGAAGGAAGGAAGGAAGGAAGGAAGGAAGGAAGGAAGGAAGGAAGGAAGGAAGGAAGGAAGGAAGGAAGGAAAGAAGGAAGGAAGGAGCAAAAAGAAGATGAAGAGGAAAAGTGATGGATCAAAGGTTTAAAATAGGCAAGTACCAGTTAACTTTTCAAATGTAACCTAAAGTGATTTGCATTTAGATGGAGCCTATGAAGTTGTAAGATGCAAAAGTAGAAGCCAAAGGTCCTCAATAGGTGACACCCACATAAACTAAACTAACATTTACTTATTCAGATGATTTTTTGCAAGGTAATGTGGTTAAGTGACTTACCCAAGGTCACACAACTAGGTAATTATTAAATGTCTGAGGCCCAATATGAACTCAAACCTCCTGACTCCAAGGCCAGTTGCTCTAGCCACTATACTACCTAGCTGCCCTGAGTTATGCAGCTTATTTTAAGGAAATGGAGTTGCTGATAGCAGTATAGTTGGTGGGTTGCTTGTTTCTTGCCCTTCATTATCAAAGAAAACCAAAATGGCATCACCATGTTTGAGACAAATTACAGTGTGTCCGACTATGACTGATCAGATCAATATGAGCTCAAGATACTCTACCACAGGTCAGGCACAAATAGTCCATATGAACACCTGGGATGGGTACTCTAAACTTACAGATATAAAGTGTCCTTTGAGCTGCCTCAATTCTGTCTTCCTCATAGAGTACAGCACCCTCACTAATGAGGGCACACCATGCTAAGTGGTCCTGTGCCAGTGTGTTTCATGTTCCTATAGAAGTATAGAATGAGGTCATAAATACCACAAATTAAAGAAGAGTTAAGTGTAAGAAACTTGGATTTATTGATTCATGCAGATTAAGTTTGGACACAGTAGAAAATATACAATACATCATAGCTGAAAACATTAGCACCTATTGAATATCAAATAATACAAAGCCTGGTGAATATAATTATACATCATAACTTTTTCATCTTTCACAAAATGACAACAGATATTCAGATAGATACAGACATTATATATATGTTTATACATATATATGCATAAATGTATAAAGAGATAGCTATATATACATACGTGTTCAATCACATACCACAAGCCACAAATATATATATATATATATATATGCATATTTGTATATGTTTTATAATGGACATAAAACATTATATCATTATAAACCATCCTCATTATTATTATTCTTAACTGGTCCTTTTCAATGGAGTTCAGATAAAAACAGCTCTGGAAAAAATACTATCTTCTCACATATATGTATATAAAATATGTGCTTATTATATATTACTTTTACTTGTATATTACATGTATATGTACTATATATGTCAAATAATAATACATGTGTATAAACATGAATAATAGAAGATAGTCTTGTCCAAAATTTTTTCTGAGCTCCATTGAATAAAAATATAAAATAGTATATTATACTATGTTATGGAAATGCTTTTTATTCCATAAATTAAAAAGAAATGGATTTTTACATGTAAACACACATATAAATATATATATATCAATGAGGAGGAGGACGATGATTGCTGAAATGTTATATGCCTATAATCTCAGACCATGAGACTGACTTCTGGTCACAAGATTTTTCTCTCCCTGTTTCTTAGGTACACCTCACCCCACATCATCGCCAAACATCCTTCTCAGCCTCCTGGGGTTCCTATAATTTCATTGGTAAAAAGAACTTCTATTTCATCATCTGGTCCATAAATTGGTTTCAGAGAGGTGTCTGGGCCACATTGACTTGCCCAGTATCACATTATTATCATGTCTCAGTGTCAAAACTTGAATAAGTGAATTGAATAACTCCAATATCAGCTCTTTGTTATCCATGATGTCTGATAAGGAATAGAATGACAGAGCCATCTTCATATCATTCCCAATGACTTGGTGATCCAGTCTGTTTTAAGATCTGCAGTTATAGAGAAGATACCATCTCATGTCAGTCTCTGAGATATCTCATTATTAAGAATTTTTATTGAGTCTAAATTTATTTCTTTGTTTCTTTTTATGATTAATGACATGAATCAGAACTTGAGGGGAAATGACATTTTCACTGTCCTGCCTTCTAGAATTTGAGGCAACCTACAAGAGAATATGAATGGAGTGGAGAGAAGAGAGGTGGGGTGAGGAGAGGAAGAGGAGGGGTGGAGAGGGGTGGAGAGGAGGGAGAGGAGAGGAGAAGGGTAAAGAGAGATGAAGAGAGAAGAGGAGAGGGGGAGGAGGGGAGGAGAGGGAAAGGGAGGAGAGGAAAGGGGAAGGGAGAGGAGGGGAGGGAGTGAAAGGGAGGGATAAAAATACAAAGAAAGAAGACAGAATCAGAGAGACAGTAGCAACCATAGACATGGGGAGAAAGATATTAAGAAAGATAAGCAGAGAAAGAAAAAGCAGGAGGGAAGAAGGATGAGACAGAGAATGACAAAAACAGACAAAGGCAGAGAGGTGTAAAGACATAGGATATAAAGGGATGAAGAAAGAGATAAAAAATGAGGAGAGGTTGGTGAAAGAGAAGAGAGAAAGGAGTGAGAAAAGAAAGGATAGAGAGAAGAAAGGTGGAAAGGAGGAAGAGCAAGTGAGAGAGGTTTCTCAAATTACTCAGGTTGGCAGCTGCCAAGGCCATGCATAGGCTTTGAAATGTATAGCAGTGTGAACACTAGGAAAAAAATCCACGTGTTGGTTGCAAAACAAATCTTTAAGCCTTCTGTGACAGCTGCTGCCCCTGGCTGAGATATGACACATTGGAAGGGAAAGAAAATAATATATCCAGGATATTTCTGATACTGTTTAGTTATTCAGATTGAGTAACTTCATTTCTGCCTCTCTTCTTGAAAAAATAAATATATATAAACACACATAAACAGACACACACACACACACACACACACACACACACAGATTTAAGATTTGGAAAGGCAGGTGGAGAGAAGTTCCTGGGAATGCTGACTCAGTGACCTCTGAAGAAGTTAATGGAGAGTCGTTTCCAGTGGAGCCTTAATAAAAGGAGTCTGCAGACTATTTATAGTCCAGGTAATGAATGTCTAGCTCCAGGAATACTGTCAAAAGCAAGGCCATGGCAAGGTAGTGCAGGAGTGAGGGCTATTAGTGCTTCCAGAATATGACAGGTTTTCAGCAAGGAGGGGTCCACCTTGGCCTTAAGTCTTCACCCTACACCCTAGAGAAAATAAACAAATAAACATCTTTCCCTATCAACTGAGCCTCATTCAATCATTCAATACTCACTTGGTATATGCTAAGAGTCAGGCAGGGAAGTAGTGATAAGAGACAAAAATAAAATTGCCTTTTCTCTTAACAAACTTACTTTCTCCTGGGGGTGGGGAGGGTAAGTAATTTCCATACAATAAGCATTTATTAGACACCTACCATATGCAAGACACTGTATAAAAACAAAACAAAAGAAAAAATGTGTTTAGTATTCAAATGGGGCTTTGATTATGATGAGGAAGCCCTCACCCACATATCCATCCTGCCTGTCCCATATGACTCTTGTCCATCTTCTCTGAATAACTTTGCCTTACGCTCTGGACTTCTCCTCCACTTATGAGCGTGTCAGTGTGCAATCGACCTGTCTGTTTGTCATCCTTACCCTTAACACATTCCCTGCTCATCTTTTCTTCTTATCATTCATTTCCTTAATGGCATTTTTACTCTGCTTCTTACTCCAGTTCTATACTGGTTATGTGCTACCACCTGCCCACACCCATATTTGTCTCTGTTTCATCACTTAACATCCCTCCATTTCAGACTGTATAGTGCAAACCTAGGGGCTGCTAAAGCAGTGGAATGGATAGAGGACTGGACTTAGAGTCAGCAATAATTGGGTTCAAAAATGACTTTTGATTCTAGCTATTGATCCCACCTCAGTTTCCCCAAACATAAAATGAAGATAATAACATCTACTGCATGGAATTGTTCTGAGAGTCAAATGTAAAGCATGTGAAAAAAAATGGCTTCCAAACCTCAGCAACATATAAATGTTAAATATTAATTGTATTATATTACCTTAATAGAAGTTGAATAAACCTTTGACAAAATACAACGCCCATCCCTATTGAAAGCCCTAGAAAGCATAGGAATAAATGTAGTTATCATTAAAAATGATAAGCAGTATCTTTCTAAAAGCATCAGCAAGCATTATGTGTAATAGGGATAAAATAGATGCATCCCCAATAAGATCAGGATGAAACAAGGGTGCCCATTATCACCACTATTATTCAATATTGTATTAGAAATGTTAACTTTAGCAAAAAGAGAAGGAAAAGAAATTGAAGGAAATAGAACAGGTAACAAGGAAACAAAACACTTACTCTTTGCAGGTGATATGATGGTTTAGTTAGAAAATGCTAGAAAATCTACCTAGAAAATACTAGAAAAGTTGACAACTTGAAGGGTGAAGGGATAAATTGAGATCTTCCCTTTCATGATTATGATCCAAGAAGAAGGAATTTTCGAAGCACACAGAACCAAAGCATGATTGATCAAGATATGTTCTGGGGCAAGAAGAGCTGGGGAACTTAATTTGGATCTGTGCCATTTTTGTGTGAGCACTATGAAGGTTGTACTTGGGAAAGTGGGCTTTGGAAGTCATCCCCTTCAGAGAGGACACTCTGCTGAAGGGATTTTCTCAATCTAGACCCTGGGGGCTGTTGTTGGAGCCTCCTCAGTTGGATAAGTTTTCTTTATCTCTTTCCTTTCCTTTATCTATGCTGATGTTTTTCTTCATATATGCAGATATGGAATAGTATATCTTTTATAAGTATAATAATTGTGGGTTATAATCTTGGGCTATAAGTCACATATGTATTGTATAATTTTTGGTTATAAGTATATAAATCATGAAATTTTCATTGGAAGACTTAAGGCAGAGTGAGTGTGTCATTGTGGGACAGTTTGAACCGACCAAATTAAAAGTCTGTGCAACACGTAACCCTTTCTGTTCCACAACTTTAACAAAGTAGCAGAATATAAAATAAACTCACATAAATCATCAGGATTTCTTTATGTTACCAAAAAAAGCCCAACATCAAGGATAAAAAAGAAAAACTCCATTTATAGCAATTGTACATGGAATCTACCTTCCAAGAAAAACTCAGATGCTATATGAACACAATTAAAAAATACTTTTCACTCAAAAGTCAGATCTAAACAACTGGGAAAATGTCAATTGTTCATAGTTATACTGAACTAATATATTAAAAATGACAATTCTAATTAAATTAATTTACTTTCCATGCCATTCATAGCCATCAAACTACCAAAGAACTATTTTACAGAGCTTGAAAAAAATAATAAGAAAATCATCTGAAATATCAAAAGGTCAAGAATATCAAGGGAAGTAATGAAAAAATGCAAAAGAATGTGTCTTAGCTGTGCCAGATCTAAAAAATATTAATATAAAGTGGGAGTAATCAAAACTGGTACTGGATAAAAAATGGAAAAGTGGATCAGTGGTTACATCCAAAATATACAAATATATACAAAACAAACAGTCATAAATGACTATAGCAGTGTACTGTTTGATAAACCCAAAGACACTAACTTCTGGGATAAGAATGCACTATTTTGGGGTGACTAGGTGGCGTAGTGGATAGAGCACCGGGCCTGGAGTCAGGAGTACCCGAGTTCAAATCTGACCTCACACACTGAATAAATTATCTACCTGTGTGGCCTTGGGCAAGTCACTTAACCCCATTTGCCTCGCAAAAACCTAAAAAAAATATGCACTATTTGACAAAAACTACTTGGAAACCTGGAAAATAATATGGCAAAAACTTGACATACACCCACATCTCATACCCTATTCCAAAATAAGGTCAAAATGGATACTGAACTTAGACATAAAGATTGATATCATAGCCAGATTAAAAGAGCAAGAATTATTCTATCTTTTGGAATTATGTAAAAGGGAGAAGTTTATAACCAAATGTTATAGAGAACAGTATAAATTGCAAAATAGATGATTTCAACTATATCAAATTAAAAAGTTTTGCACAAATAAAAGCAATGAAGTCAAGATTAGAAGGAATGTAGCAACAATTTTCACTGCGAGGGTTTCTGATAAAGGACTCATGTCTAAAATATAGAGAGATATGAATCAAATTTATAAGCTCACAAATCATTCTCCAATTGATAAATATCAAAGAATATGAACAGATATTTTTCAGATTAAGAAATTAGAGCTACTTATTCCACATCATTATTGATTAGAGAAATGTAAATTAAAACAACTCTGAAGTACCACCTCACACCTGAATGTTTGTCCTTCATTTTCCTTTTTGGACCTAACTTTGTTTCTGTTTTTTTTTTTTGTTTATTTCTTTTATGGTATTACAATAATCTTGTTATGAGAGTGATCAATAACCCGCCCTCCCCGCAAAAAGTGAGTTACCTCAAGAGTAGTAAGAGAAATAAAAGTACTTCAGTCAGTGTTCAGATTCCAATGACTCTGTCTCTGGGATGAGTTGGCATTAGAGAAGTTGCTTCACTATTTTTCCCATAGTTGCTATCACTAGCTGTATTTCCCTCCACTCTTTTCCTCTCCACTCTCATCTATTCCATTCTCTCTCTCTCTCTCTCTCTCTCTCTCTCTCTCTCTCTCTCTCTCTCTCTCTCTCTCTTTCTCCTTTCACCCTGTCCCTATTCAGAAGTGTATCGAGTACCCTCTCCCACAAGTTTCCCTCTCTTTTATCATGGACTCCCTCATTACCTTCCCCTGTTCTCCCTTATCCCATCCCTTTCCTCTCATTTTTCTCTAGGGTAAGATAGATTTTTATAACCTATTTTTAAAAATTAATTTTTTATTATTTTATTTATTAAAGTCAATGGGATTAAGTGACTTGCCCAAGGTCACACAGCTAGGCAATTATTGTCTGAGGCCAAATTTGAACTCAGGTGCTCCAAAATCCAGGGCTGGGGTTCTATCTACTGCACC
This sequence comes from Macrotis lagotis, assembly GCF_037893015.1. NCBI lineage: Eukaryota > Metazoa > Chordata > Mammalia > Peramelemorphia > Peramelidae > Macrotis > Macrotis lagotis. The sequence goes on from NC_133666.1 coordinate 665,228,792, forward strand.
ATCTAGCTGTCCCTAAACCTTAGTACGTGTGTATGTAATTCTTCTTTAAGCCATTTCTGATTAGAAGGAAGGGTCACTCGTTCCCCCTTGCCTTACCCCATTCCACTCCATTGTAAAAGCTTCTTCTTCACTCTTATCTGAAATATCTTAGCCCCTTCTTCCTCTCCTTTCTCTTCCTCCCAGTACTTTCCTTTATCACCCATTGACTCCTTGTTTTTACTATATTATACCATTATATTCAGCTCCTTTCTGTGCCTTGTCTATATATGCTCCTTCTAACTGCTGATACAAATGAGAAAGTTCATATGAGTTATCATTATCTTCTTCCCATGCAGGAAAACAAACAGGTCAACATCATTAAGTTCCTCATAGTTAGTACTTCCCATCCACCCCCTGGTTGTTTCAGTAAGAAAAGTTAAAAGCCCTGTTTCATTGAAAGGCCATCTTTTCCCCTGAAAGAGGATGTTCAGTTTTGCTGGGTAGTTGATTCTTGGTTGTAAACCAAGATCTTTTACCTTCCAAAATATCATATTCTAAACCCTATGAACCCTTAAGGTATATGTTGCCAGATCCTGTGTAATCCTGACTATAGAGCCACAATATTGAATTGCTTGTTTCGGGCAGCTTTTAGTATTTTCTCTTTGACTTGGGAATTCTGGAGTTTGGCTATAATATTCCTTTGAAGTTTTCCCCTTGGATCTCTTTCAGGAGGTGATTGGTGAATTTCCTCAATTTCTATTTTACCCTATGCTTTTAGGATCTCAGGGCAATTTTGCTGTATGATTTGAAAAGTGAAGTCTAGGCTTTTTTCCTGGTGATAACTTTCAGGTAGCCCCATAACTTTAAAATTATCTCTTCTAGATTTGTTTTCAAGGTCAGTTGTTTTTCCAATGGTATATTTCACATTTTCTTCTAATTTCCAGTTCTTTTGGTATTGTTTTATTTCTTCCTGAGTTCTTGCAAAGTCATCAGTTTTCTTTAGTTCCATTCTGCATTTGAAGTAGTTATTTTCTTCAGAGAGCTTTTTTATCTCATTTTCCAGGTGGCCAATTCTCTTTTTTAAGACATTTTTCTGCTAACTTGCCTTTTGTGTTGCCTTTTCCAGTTGGTCTAAACTATTTTTTAATGTGTTATTTTCTTCAGTATTTTTTTGTATTTCTTTCAACAAGTTGCTGACTTGGTTTTCATGATTTATCTGCATCATTCTCATTTCTCCTCCCAATTTTTCTTCTACCTCCCTTAATTGCTTTCAAAGTTTTTTTTTCTTTTTGAGCTCATACATAGCCTATTTCTGTTGGAGGTTTTGGGTACAGAACCTTCGATTTTGTCATCTTTTGAGTCTTCCATGGGGCCAAAGAAATTTTCTATGGTCAGATTCGATCGATTTACCGCATTTCCAAGACTTTGGTGGGGTTTTGGAACAACCTACAGGGACCTTAAATCTTCCAAGGTCTTATGAAAGTCTCTCATTGCTCTCTTGCCTGTGCTTTGGTATGCGACTTTTCCCAACCCCTGGTCCTGGTAGAAAAAACCTTTCCTGTAGAACTTCAAAGTTGTCTTAGATTGGGAAATTGTATCACTCAATCTTTCTGTAGATTCTGCCTCTATGTAGTCAAAATTTGATGGCTTTTGGATTTTGGGGGGAATGAGTTTGCAGGAATTCCTGCCTTCACACTACCATCTTGGCCCCCTGTCCTTCATTTTTGAAGAAGATCATGACATCAGGGAGGTGATGCCATGAACACCACATGAATTGGATTTAAGTGAAGGAGTACTGTGCTAAGTCACCAGTCTCACTTTCTCCTTCAAAACCATCTGGGTCCAATGACTGGATATGAATCAGATGAGTGGAGATGGCCCTGGATGAGAAGTAATGAAGGTGAAGTGACTGACCCAAGGTCACACAGTAATATTCAAGTGTCACCTCACCCCTATCAATATGGTAAAGATTACCAGAAAAGAAAATGATTTATGCTAGAAAGGATATGAGAAAATTGGAACATTAGTGTTTTGTTGGTGTAGTTGTATATGATACAAGCATTCTGGAGAGCAATTTGAAACCAAGCCCAAAGGTCAATAAAACTATTCATACCCTTAGATCCAGCAATACCACTATCAGGTCTATATACCAAAAAGAACATGAAAATGGGAAATATTATTAGGTTAGACACCTCATGTACAAAACATAGTGAGTGAATAATTCTAAGGTAATTGGTCCCATTGAGTTTTTCTTCATTTTTTTTTATAAATTATCACATATATACTTATCTGTCTAATAGAATAGCAGTTCCTAAAGATCATGATCTGACTTTCCTTTCATTTTTTAGATCCAGTGTTTAGCACAGAACTACACACACAGATCCCTAATAAATGTTTGTTGGATTAGATTGTATCAAGAAGGCTTTGGAAAAGGGAGAGACTTCTGGCCAAGATGGCAGAGAAAAGCCAGGCACTGTGTTAAGTGCTCCTCTTTCCCCTCAGAAACAACATGAAAGAAACCCCTTAACAGAAATTCAATCGACAAAACACAGAAAAAGAAGCTAGGAGAAGAACACCTACCAAGAAGGTCTATGTCAGGGGACCATGGGTAAACTGGGAGATGCAAGCAGAGCGTCAGCATGGGAACAGCAGCTGGGGGAAGCCAGAGGGCCAGCTTCAGACGTAGGGCCTTTGGTGAGTATGAGATTCAACTTTAGCTTTAGTGGCCAGGGGGAGAGGAGCTATGGGAAGGTGAGTTACAGCACAGAGTTTCGGGGCACACCTAGAGAACAACCAGCTGGGTCAGGGACCTAAGCTCCATACTTTCAGTAAAGCCTTTTGCCAGAACAAACAACAATCCCCACCCTATCAGGCTAAAGCATTGTCAACAGAGTTCACTCAATGGAAAGAGATTAACTCCTTCCCCTAGGGCCCAGTCCATTGTTCAAGGTCAAATCAGACCTGCTGCTGAAGGCCCCAAAAACTCCAGAGAAAGCAACCAGTGTTCCCTACTGGCAGAGCCTTGGAACTACTAAGCCAAGTGAACAAAGCCTCTAGGATCTTCAAAAGCAAACCTCTGAGAGCCAGCCCCCCCCAACACAAGACCCTAGAAAGATGAATAAAGATCAGAGAAAAGGGGGCCCTGGAGAAATACTTAGAAATAACAGATTCTAACTCAGAGAAATCTAGCACTGCTGAGGACAATATGAATTGATCTCTAGCCCAGAAAGTCTTCCTTGAAGAAATCAGGAAGGATTTTAAAAATCAATTGCAAAATATAGTTAAAGAAATTCAAGAGAAAAATTAACACATTCCAAGAGAAAATTAACATCTCATGACAAGTAAACAAATCCTTGGAAAATACAATTAGAAAAATACAAAATGAGAATGATTCTCTCAAGTCTTCAATTGGGCAAATGCAAAAAGAAAATGATTCTCTCAAAACCACATACTTGGGCAAATGGAAAACTCCTTCAAAACTAGAATTGACCAACTGGAAAAGGAGTTGCAAAAAGATAAATGAAGAAAAATCTTCCCTAAACAAAAGAATGGAGTCTGTGGAAACTAATGACTTCATGAGACAAGAATCTGTTAAACAAAACCAAAAAATTTCAGAAATGGGAGAAAATGTAGAATAGCTCATCAGCAAAACCACTGACCTAGAAAACAGATAAAGAAGGGAGAACCTGAGAATTACAGGCTTTTCTGAAAATATTGAAGAGGAAAAAAAGCATGGACTTAATATTACAGGATTTAGTGATGGAAAACTGTCCTGTTATCATTGAAGCAGAGGGCAAAATAGTCATTGAAAGAATGCATCGATCCCCTCTAGAAAGAGATCCTAAAATTAAAACACCAAGGAATGTAGTGGCCAAATTTCAGAACTATCACATAAAAGAAAAAATCCTGCAAGAAGCCAGAAAGAAAAAAATTTAAATACCAAAGAGGCACAGTAAGGAATACACAGGAACTGGTCACAGAAACATTAAAGGATTGAAGGGCCTGGAATGAGACATTGAAAGAACAAGGGAGCTTGGAATGAAGCCAAAAATCCATTATCCAGAAAATCTGAGCCTTCTCTTCAAGGGGAAAAGATGGGCATTATATGAAATGGCAGACTTCTAAAATTTCATGATGAAAAGACATCAAACAGGAGGCTCAAGAGACACATGAAATGGTAAAAAAAAGAGTAAAGAAAAAACTGCTATCCAATAAGACGAAACTGGCTATATACCCACTTGGGAGAAAGAGTATCATGACTCTTGAGAATTGTAACTCTATAAGAGAGAATATACATAGCCAGAAGTGATGGGCACTCATAACTTTTCTGTAACTCAGATAGAAGGATTTAAAAATAATACCTCCTTCAAAAGGAGGACAGTAAGTAGATGAGAAGATGGAAGAGACTGAATGGGGTAAATCTCATTACATCAAGAGGTACAAAAGACCTATTGTAATTGAGGGAAAGATGGGAGGAGATAAGAATCACCTGAATCTTCATCTCATCAGACATAGCTTAAAGCTGACTTACACACTTACTCAGTTATCTTAAAAAACATCTTACCTTTCATGTTTTTTACCTTTAAGTTACCTTTTTTACCTTTTCAAGTCACCTTTCAAGTATTAAAAGGGGGAAAGGGGAGGGGCAGCTAGGTGGTGTAGTGAATAAAGCACCAGCCCTTGGGGTCAGGAGTATCTGGGTTCAAATCCAGTCAAGACACTTAACCCCATTTGCCTTGCAAAAAAACCTAAAAAAACCCAAAAAACCCAAAAGGGGAAAGGGGGAGGGGGATGTGGTGGGGGAGGAAAAAGGGAAACTAACAGAAGGTAGGGAAGAAGGGGAAAAGGGAAAGGGAAAGGAAAGGGGGAGGGGGGTTGATTTAAGAAGGCAAACACACTGAAGGTGGTGGTATTCAGAAACAAAACACTGGGGATTTTGGATAAAGGGAAAAGGGGAAAAATACAAACAGAAGGAAGATAGCATGGAGGGAAATAAAGAGTTAGAAATTATGACTTTGAATGTGAATGGGATGAACTCTCCTTTAAAACATAAGTGAATAGCAGAGTGGATTAAAAAACCAGAATCCTACAATATGCTGCTTACTAGAATCTCATTTGAAGCAGAGTGATACATATAGGGTAAAAGTAAAGATTGGAGCAAAATATACTTTGCTTCAGCTGAAGTGAAAAAAGTAGGGGTAGCAATCCTTATCTCAGACAAAGCAGCTGAAAAAATAGGTAGTGTTAAAAGAGATAAGGAAATCAAATCCTCCTAAAAGGTACCACAGACAATAAAGTAATTTCAATACTAAATATAAATGCACCCAATGGGAGAGCATCCAAATTCTTAGAGGAGAAGTTGAAAGAGCTACAGGAAGACAAAGACAGCAAAACTCTACTTGTGGGAGCCCTCAACCTCCCGCTCCCAGATTTAGATAATTCGAATCATAAACTAAACAAAAAGAAAGTTAAAGAGGCAATAGATTGTTAGAAAAATCTAGATATGATAGACCTATGGAGGAAACTGAATGGGGAATACAAAGGAATATACCTTTGTTTTCTGTAGTACATGGCACTTACACAAAAATTTACCATGTACTAGGACAAAAAACCTAATGATCAACTGCAGAAAGGCATAAATAGTTAACACATCTTTCTCAGGTCATAATGCAATAAAAATCATATGTAATACTGGACCAGGGAGATATAGACCCAGAACTAATTGGAAACTAAACTCATTTTAAAGAATGAGTGGATCGAGCAACAAATTATGGAATGAATTAATTATTTCATCCTAGATAAGAACAATAACAGAACAATGTATCAAAATCTATGGGATACACTCAAGGCGGCTGTCAGGGGATATATTATATCTTTAAATGCTTACATAAATAAAGTAGAGAAAAAGGAAATCAATGAAGTAAATATATAACTTAAAATATACAGGAACAAATTAAAAGCCCCCATTAAATACCAAATTAGAAATTCTAAAAATTGAAGGAGAAATTAATAAAATCAAAAGCAAGAAAACTGTTGAATTAATAAATAAAACCAAGAGCTGGTTTCATGAAAAAAATCTATAAAATTGATAAATCTCTGGTCAATTTGATTTAAAAGAAGAAAGAAGAAAACCAAATTGCTAGTATCATAAAAGAAAAAGGTGAACTCACCACCAACAAGGAGGAAATTAAAGTAATAATTCAGAATTATATTGCCCAACTCTATGCCAATAAATTTGACAATCTAAGTGAAATGGATGAATATTTACAAAAACATAATTTCCCCAAATTAAATGAAGAGGTAATTAAAAAGCTAAATAACCCTAGCTCAGAAAAAAGAAGGCTGTAGATGTGGCTTCCCTAGATGTTGATAAAACATTTTACCCAATTAGGTCAGATATCAGAAAATATGCTTAATAATTATGACTATCTTAAAATTGAATAGGTTGTCTGTGAAGTGGGAAATCTCCTCTCAATAGAGGTTTTGAAGAAAAAATCAGTAAGAGTGACTAGGTGGAGCAGTGAATAGAACACTGACGCAGGAGTCAAGAGGACCTGAGTTCAGTTCTGACCTCAGACATTTAATAATTACCTAGCTGTGTGGCCTTGGGCAAGTCACCTAACCCCACTGCCTAGCAATAACCAAAAAAGCTGACAACTGTTTGTTAGAACTATGATAAAAAGTCTTCTTTGTCAAGTAAAAGCCAGTCTGAATGGCTACTACAACTTTAAAATTACTTGATGATGCAATTTGGAAAAGCATTCACAAATGAGTAGAGATTTTTCAATCCAAGGACTCAAAAAGAATTCATAGTACTCTCAAGGTGCCTTGAACTTCTTTGTCCAGCAATTAATTCTTGGACAGTATGCTGGAGAATTTATATCTTTAGTACATGCTTGTGTAATATAAGTCTATTATGAACTGATATTACCTTTCTACATCCCGTATATTAGTTTCCATTTATAGCTTGGTTTATAAAATGTATTGCACTTTAAAGAATTGGGAGATTGTACAAGATGATCTAACATCCCTTTTAACTTTGAGATTCAATAACTTGCTTGAAAGTTCCTGTAATTCATACCTTTTATGGATTTTGTTCCCCTTTTCATAGTGGTTCAAAATAGTGAGGTTTGAGAATATTAAAAATTAACTACCACTTTCAAGTTCCAATGGTTTTTCTATTTGCCATTAATCTTGATTTTTTCACCATTTTGAAAAAGTCATGAAAAATTAACCAGGGCAAAGAATTTCCAAATTGCCAGGGATCATGGAAGACATTTAACCCAACGTGAAACTGAGATAAGGATTTCCTCTTTGACATCTCTGACAAGGGATCATTCCGCTTCTTCTTGAAGTATTGAAACTTAGGCAGCTTATTTGACATTCAGGTAGTTCTTATAATTAGGACATTTCTGCTTTTCCCTCCCTTTTATAGACCCCAAATGCTCCTCTCTTCAACTTTATAGTTGTATCTTCTGTTGCCAAGCAGAATAAGTCAGGGGTATGTAGGGAAATGTTTGACAATAGAATCTCTAGGGGGGAAATATGTATGCATAGCATACTTTTCAATTTAATCAACATTATTTTTATTTTCTTCTTCAATTTCTTACATCTATGCAAGCAACAAAATGATAAACCAAACCCTGACTTGTAGAGCATTTGACAATTCTTGAAATGCACATATTCACATTTTGTAAATATTGACTCTCATGAGGAGGGTTCAAACTAGGTCCTATATATCCCATGTCCTTCAAATTCTTGAAGACAGTTACTAATCATGTCCCCCACTCTAAGTCTACTTCCTCTTCTCCAGGCTAAACATTCCCAGTTCCTTCAATCAATTCTTGTATTGAGCAGTTTAAGATCTTTCTTCATCTTGGTTGATATCTTTTGGACACTAGTTAGTTTATCAAAATATTCCCAAAAGAAGAGGTCCAGAATAAAAAATGATATTCTCTATTTGGGCTCATGAGAAAAAAGTCCAGAGTATTCATTACTTTTCTTTGTCTGAAGTATATATTTTTCTCTTCATAAAGGAAAATACCAGGCAAATAAGTAAATAAGTAAATAAATAAATAAATAAATAAAAGGCTGCTGTCATACTATTGATTCAAACAATGAGATCAAAAGTGGATTTTTTGCAGATCTATGTTATAAAAAAAGGTTGTATGGGAATTTTGGAGCCAGAGGTACCATATTCAACTTTTAGTTCTCCCTTTTACTAATTTTGTGACTTTGGGCAAGTTACTTTGTATCTTTGGGCCTAAATTTTCTCATCTGTGAAATGGAGAGAAGACCTGGAATAGAGGATCTCTGAGGGCACTGGCAGCTCTAAATCTTTGCTATTATAATGAAGTGAAGTGAAGAAAGGGAAAATGTATTCCCAGACTTGCTGCTTCCTACAAATATAAGTATAAAGCACTTTATGCTTTGAGCTCAGGAGTCAATCCATTGCTATCATTAGTGTGGCATTCACCCTTTAGTAATTTCATTGATTTCAGTGTTCCCTTCTATAATACAGATCACAAATCATAAAGAACATCCTAGATAGATTTTTAAGATTAACCGTGGCAAAAATATTCATCATGGTACCATAAGTGTATGGTATAAAGGGATCTTAGGAGTCCTATTTAATACCTATATGAATTTTATTTTCTTGGGTATTCCAAACCTCTTTGGGGGGATACTTTCTCCTCCTAAAGAAAGTCAGTGAGGCTTAGTGATGGTTAAAATAAATGAGACTGAGGGGTGGCTAGGTGGCACAGTGGATAAAGCCCCTGCCCTGGAGTCAGGAGTACCTGGGTTGAAATCCAGTCTCAGACATCTAATCAATTACCTAGCTGTGTGGCCTTGGGCAAGCCACTTAACCACATGTGCCTTGCAAAAACCTAAAAAAATAAAAAAAACTAAATGAGACTGAAGTCAAATGCAGCAATCAAGGTTCATCTTCCTGCTTTTCTTCTGCATATCTACCAGCAACAACAAAAAATATCTGACTTTTGGTCAATATTTTGGGCTTGTTATTCACCTTTATAGATAGATGAGAGATAGAGATAGAGATAGATTAGATATAGATATAGATATAGATATAGATATAGATATAGATATAGATATAGATATAGATATGGATATGGATATGGATATGGATATGGATATGGATATAGATATAGATATGGATATGGATATGGATATGGATATGGATATGGATATAGATATAGATATAGAGAGATAGATATAGAGATAGCGATAGAGATAGAGATAGAGATAGAGATAGAGATAGAGATAGAGATAGAGATAGAGATAGAGATAGAGATAGAGATAGAGATAGAGATATAGAGATATAGAGATATAGAGAGATAAAGATAGAGATAGAGATAGAGATAGAGATATAGAGATATAGAGATATAGAGAGATAAAGATAGAGATAGAGATAGAGATAGAGATAGAGATAGAGATAGAGAGATATATAGATATAGATATAGATATAGATATAGATATAGATATAGATATATAGAGATATAGATATAGATATGTAGATATAGAGATATAGAGATATAGAGATATAGAGATATAGAGATAGAGATAGAGATAGAGATAGAGATAGAGACAGAGACAGAGATATAGATATAGATATAGATATAGATATAGATATAGATATAGATATAGATATAGACATAGACATAGACATAGACATAGACATAGACATAGACATAGATATAGATATAGATATATAGATAGATATAGATATAGATATAGATATAGACATAGACATAGACATAGACATAGACATAGACATAGACATAGACATAGATATATAGATAGATAGATATAGCTATAGCTATAGCTATAGCTATAGATATAGATATAGATATAGATATAGATATAGATATAGATATTCTTTTTGTGAAAGCAAAGACCCGGAAATCCAAGAGGTGGTCATTGTTTGGAAAATGATCAAATACTTTAAGATATTTGAATATACCATTGTATTGCATGCATGAGTTTTAGGTTCATTGAATTCACCATTCAATGGAAGAAACATAAAAATAACTACATACAGCATTGGATAGAGCACTGGGTATGCAGTCAGGAAAACCTGAGTTCAAATTCAGACTTAGGCACTTACTAGCTGTGTGATGCTGGGTGAGTCGAGTCACTTCACCTTGTTTGCTTCAGTTCCTCATTATAAAATGAACTGGGGAAGAAAGTCAGAAATTTCTCCAGTATCTTTGCCAAGAAACCCCAAAGGGGGCACCAAAGAATCTGTCAAAATTGAAATGACTGAACAAAAAACACAAGATATGGACAAAATAAAGTATAACTAATAAGACACTGAGACTGAAGAGGACTAAGAAAGATGAGATGCCAAAGAAGTCAAGGAGCAGAGGGAAGGAGGAAAAGTATTCCAGTCATGGAAGATGCCAAGTTGGAAATGGAAGTCTTGTTCAAAAAATGCTCAACAAGTCTGTATCACTAGATTTCAACACACAAGGATCGCAGTAAGGTATAAAAAGAAATGAATGGCAGGCTATGAAAGCCTTTGAAAGTCAGAGGATTTTCATATCTGATCCAAGAGGCAATAAGGAGTTACTGGAGTTTTTTGAATAAGGAAGTTAAAATAAATATGAAAAGTCCATAGAAACTTGGGAAGTTTTATATGAGTTGATAAAGTAAACAAAATCAAGAGAATAATAATCACACCATAAGTTAATTTGTTTAAATTGGTGCTAATAAATGCAGAACTCCCTTACATCAATGCCATCACCTATCCTAGCTTTGGAAAATGTCTATTGAAGCCTCTCAGAGAAGTTGAGCATTGCAGTGGATAAAGCACCAGACCTGGAGTCAGAGAGACATCAGTTCAAATATGGCCCCAGATGCTTATTATCTAGGTGACCCTGGGCAAAACACTTAACCCTGTTTGCCTCAGTTCTTCATCTATAAAATGAGATAGAGAAGAAAATGGCAAACCACTCCAGAACCTTAGCAAAGAAAATTCCAATTTGAAGAATTAGACATAAGTAAAAAACGACTGAACAGCAACAACAAAATGAAACCTCTCAGTAGAGATAGTGGATTAGAGCATTAAAAGGTACATTCAGGTGTATTGTTTCTATTTGTTCAATTATCTTTATTTCAAGGGAAATTTCTCTGGGAAAGGGCAGATATTAGGAAAAGTAAAAAAAAAATGATTAGGCAGAAGTAGTCTTTTTTAAAAGTATCTTTAAAAATAGTATTTTTGAAGTCTAGTACATAAGGTTATTATAAAACAAGGTCTAGAAAATGGTTCTATTTAAGCTGCAAATAAAGAAACTGAACATTTTGGTCACAGTATTATGGAAATCAAATTAATGGGATGATTGTAATCAAGCCTTAGGTCAAGCCTATTTCTGCATTCAGAAAAGTCCCATACTATCTTGGCCAAGTTTTAGGTACATTATTCAGAGGACAAGATCATAGCAACTTTGAAACTACAACAATATGTGCTATTAAAAGGTCAACATTAAAGTGGCTCATTATATAAGTGATATGTGCAATTAGCATGCCAATTACCATAATAATTGGAACTGAGATACTGGACTTCTGGTAGGTTAGTGTTCTAAACACAGACTATATTTGACAAGGAAAACAGAGGCAACATTAAGAGAGTCATTCTTGTTTCAACTTGATATTTGAAGCTGAAAAAAATAACACAAATCAGTTTATGCAAACACTAGCTCATTTAGGTAATTACAGCTTTGAGAAATGGTGCTGTGTAGTGGAGAGAAGGCTGAATCTTGAGATAAAGATCCATGGGTTCAAATCTGAGCTTTGCTACTTAGTGCACAATTAATTTTCTTTCACTTTGCTTCTCAGATAGTGCCTTGACTCTCCTCTAGAGATCACATTCCAATAGTCTTAAACATTTCAGGACCAGAATTCTTACCCTGTTCCATTTCATTGTCTTCATATATCCCAGACTAGCTCCATCCATGGCTCAATTTACTTTCCCACCTTTGTACCTGCAGGTTTGCAGTAATATACATACATACATCTCCATCTCTCTCTCTCTCTCTCTCTCTCTCTCTCTCTCTCTCTCTCTCTCTCTCTCTCTCTCTCTCTCTCTCTCTCTCTCAATATTTAGATACCCTCTACCATCAATACAGCTTCAATTTCTAGCAATGTAAGGAAATCAATATTGCCAATGCTACTGGAAAAGGTACAACAATCTCTTAGTACTTCAATGGCCAATTCACTATCCTTATAACTTTCCCAACAAAAATATCCCTCCCTGCTCAACATTAAACTATATTTATTACTTAGTCGCACATACTGAAATATAAGAAATATATGATCTTTAAGGTCAAAGAATGTATTTTCTTTTTGTATTTGTATCCTCAGTGCCTTGTATACTGTTTGGCACATTATGAGTTTTTATTAGAAGTTTTTCCATTTATTCATTCATTCATTCAACTTATATGACCTCTCAGAACTCAATTTCCTTCCCTATAAAAATTAGGTGAGAAATGAACCATTGAGTAATTAAAGGATGGACAAAACTTTAAACTTTCTTGTGTTCCATACTCCTTGTAAACTCTGAAGAAGTCTAAGAAACTCTTCTTATAGTCATGTTTTTTAAATAGACAATAAAACACACAATTTTACAAAAGAAAGCAAAGATTAATGGAAAGGCAGATGTATTTATTCCCATCAAAGTATTGAAATATATCCATAGATCCTAAAGGACTGCAAGCTAAATTCTCCTCTACTAAATTGTCTCTAAAACCACTTTTAGCTCTAAATCTATGATCTCATGAATTTAGTTGCACAAGTTCATTCAGTAAATTTAATTTGCTGTGTCAATGGATCTGTCATCTAACTGATGTTAGCAATTCCTTTTAAAGGTATAGGTCAATCATCAATCAACAGGCATTTATTAAGCACCTATTCTGTCACAACCATATTAACCATTGATCACTGTTTTTACATCCAATATCATTCTTGTCCATATATTCCCAAGAAATCTCCACATAGGAAAGGAAGAGAGAAGAGAAGAGAAGAGAAGAGAAGAGAAGAGAAGAGAAGAGAAGAGAAGAGAAGAGAAGAGAAGAGAAGAGAAGAGAAGAGAAGAGAAGAGAAGAGAGGAGAAGAGAGGAGAAGAGAGGAGAAGAGAAGAGAAGGGGGAGGGGAGAGAAGGGGGAAGGGAGAGAAGGGGAGGGCAGGGGAGGAGAGGGGAGAAGAGAGGAGAGGAGGGGAGGGGAGGGAAGGAAAGGAAGAAAAACAAGGGAAGGGAAAGGAAGAAGGAAGGAAATGTAGGCAAAAGAAGATGAGAGGCAATTATTAAGTGCCTCCTTTGTGCCAGATCCAATGCTAAGAACTTATTAAATATTTCATTTGATCCTCACAAGAACCCTGAGAGATAGACACTATTATTAATCCCCATTTTGCAATTGAAGAAGATGAAGCAGGCATGTAATTCACCCAGCTTGTTAAGGACGTTTGTCTAGATCTCAACATTCATGAATACTGATGAAGAAAGTGAACTATCCCTCTATTCATCCATATGACCATGGGTTTATACATCCATGTCCGCATTTTTTTACACAATGAATCTAAATGAATTTTGACATCCAAAGCTTCATTGTGTCAAAGAGATGACTCAGATTTCTTGAAGACTGTGCCCATGGAGAATAAGCCTGAAAAAACTCTGAGTAAATGCCTAGCAATAGACTTCGTGTCACTTTTCCAAAAACCAATCTTATTCAGTTCAGAAAGTCAGAGTAATCCAGAACAAAAAAGGTGGATTCAGTGGACCTGAGTTTAAAGCTCTCCTCTGATGGTTATTCAGGAAGACTTGAGTTCAAATGCTGTCTTAGTCAGTTGTTAATTATGTGACTATGGCACTTCACTTGACCTCTACTTACCTTAGTTTCTTCATCTATAAAGTAAAGTATAGATAATAATAGCACCTGCCTACCTTCCAGAATTATTGTGAGGCTATAATGAGTTTGACAATTTTAAAGTGTAAGTATTAGCTATTATTGCTTCCTCTATGACCTTGCTCAAGTCACTTGACCTATGCCTGCCTCTTTTATTAACTGAAAAATGAGAGGTTGGACCAGATTATCTTTGAGGTCCTTTTCAACCCTAAATGTATGATCCTATGAACTTGTTAGCTGTAGCTTTATAACATATATATATATATATATATATATATATATATATATATACACTCAGAAATACATAGAAATTCACACACACACACACACACACATATATATATGATAGTTTGTTCAAATCACTATTCAAATTCTATATCTCTGAAGCACTGAAATTATATAAGAACTTACCTCCATATCTCTCCCTGTTTAAACTTGATTTATCTAATTCCATTCTCAGAAGCCAGCTTTCCCTGATATCCACAAAGAGAAATGATTATCCCTAATTTCAATTCCTCAGACCACTGATTTCACCTTTTCAATTAATCATGTTTTTAAAATTTTTTTTCATTTTTTTCTTTTACTTTTATTTCTAAATATATCTTATTTTAATTTGAATAATAGTTATTTGCTTACAAGCTTCTTCCACAACCCTCATCCTAACACTAGATTGTACTGTAAACTCCCTGAGCACAAGACTTTTTCCTATCTTCTTCAGTATTTTTTTTGTTTGTTTTTTGCTTTTATCTTTCTATGGGACAATGGGGTTAAGTGATTTGCTCAAGATGACACAACTGGTATCAAGTGTCTAAGGATGGATTTGAACTTGGTCTTCCTGACTCCAGAGTTGGTGATCTACACACTGCACCAAGCAGCTGCTCCCTTCTTCAAGATTTTGTCCAAAACTTTGTATATAGAAGGACTCTTAATAGATGCTTATTATGTAGGGAAGCAAAGACATATTTAACTTTCTCTGCCAAATAATTACCTTCTATCACCTCTCTGTACTCCTTTCCTGCATATGCAAATACTGCTCTTAAAGAGCCTAGTTTCAATACACACGCAGATTTCTCTTCTAGTTCATCTGTTTTCCAACCTCAGACCACTTTTCTTTTTTCTTTCTTAGTTTTTTCAAGGCAAATAGGGTTAAGTGGCTTTCCCAAGGGACACAGCTAGGTAATTATTAACTGTCTGATCTGGATTTGAACTCAGATCCTCCTGATTCAAGGGCCAGTGCTCTATTCACTGCACCATCTAGTTGTCCCCTCAGACCACTTTTCAATAGTTCTCTTATAGTTACAAGATTATTCTATGCTAGAGGAATTCCTGATGCACCAAAATGGAGTTAGTTTCATTTATCAAATAAAATAAGAAAAATCAAAAGCAGACCTGCCCCTATTTGTAGTCTCTAACATGATTTCAAGTGTTTCCTCACTGGAACTAGCCTCTGGGGATAGAAGCTGTGACAGAGGCTCAAGACAGATACTTACAGATTTTTTTCTTTCTTTCTTTTCTCTTTTATATCAGGTATCTCAAAAACCTCAGGAATGACTCTGGGGGTTGAAAGTGCAAATCCTTCATTTTCCTTGTCAGCTAAAGCTTCACGATTTTATGTGTGTCTTTTTTCCCGGTGGCAGAATCCTGTAACATACAACATTATTCTGAACCTGAGTGCATACCACTTTAGCGAATATATAGCAATTCTTTTCTTACAAACGCTAAAGGAATCTTCAGAGGGACAATTTAGACAACAGCAAAAAAAAAAAAAAAAAAAAAGGACACCACCAAGGAGAGATTTCTATTCCTCTCTATTCCTCTCTAAGAACAATAGATTTCCATTCCTGGACTAATGTGGTATTTTATTCTACAATGCAGAGCCAGAGAAGACAGAAAAGGGGGAGTCTAAAAAAAATTGTAATTGGCATTAATAGTAATAGGGAGCCATGGAACTAACAACTGGGGAAACAAAAATGTGATGAATGAAAAATAACATTTAATCTAAATCTTAAAAGAAACTAGTGACTGAGAGAAATGAGGTGGAAGCACAGTCCAAGCATGAAGGGATGAGAAGGGCAAGCACTGAAGAAAGAGATGTGGAATCCTATATCAAGAAGTAGGGGCAATTGGCTAAACTTGAGTGTGAAAAGGGGAGTAATGCATCATCAGATTAGAAAGGTAAATTGGGGTCATGTTGTGAAGACCTTTAAATACCAAAGAACAGAATTTATATTTGATTATAAACCAAGGTGATAAAGATTCAGTAGAGCTGAGTTAATAGGGGAATGACATAATAAGACCTCTGCATTAGGAAAGTCCCTTAGGGAGCTGTGTATAGAATGGAATGGAATTTAGAAAGCAAGCAAAAGGTCTTTAGTCCATGGGAGTGGACAGTGCAAAGAGAATTGTGGTCATACAATTGGAAAGGGAATTAGGTTTGTAGTTAAAAAATGTGGTTTCAAATCCCACATTTAATAGTTATCTACTTGCATAACACTGTGTCTGATAGGTGTGACATTGGGCAAGTTATATTAATTCCCTGGGCTTTGGTTTCTTCATTTGTGAAATTACATAAAAATTCTTTTATCAAAAAACTATTTTCAAAAATAAAAGTAATAATTAATAAACAATAACTTTTGCTTAAATATTTTCAATGGTTGTAAAAGTTATCAGAATAAATGGCCTCTGAGGTCTCATTCAGTTCTAGGTCTTTGATCACAATGGTCCTCATTGTGTGACCCTGGCAAATCACATGTTTTGGAGCCTCAGTTCTTTTATTTGTAAAATGGACAGAGATTAGTAATTTCACAACTATCCTCATAGAGTTTTGATGAGAAAGTATTTAAGATGATATAGAAATTTGAGTACAGGACACAGCAAATTCCTTATTCACTGATTCTATTAATTAATATAAACTGAGTCTAGATCAACTCCCAAGATGAGAACTTTTAACATGTGTTGGCACTCATTTTAGACAAAAGCCTGAAATTCATTTTCCTTAGAAGAAAAAAGAACAGCATCTTCTAATTCTCATTTTGTGATGGGAAACTTTTTGGCAATGTTTTCTGTTTTATTTTTTCATTTGCATAATTCCTGAGCTGCAACATCACAAAACCTTTTGAAATTTTAAATAGATTACAAAAATGACATGTCTGATTTGAAAACTGTCACTAGCAGTGCAGTTTTAATTATGAATTCTTTATAAAAGAGAAAACTGCTTTTCCTGTGGCAATAATATTTTACATAATATACAACCTCTGAAGTAAAGAAATGTTCAAAGGTTCTTGAAATAAAAAGAAAATCCTTGTGATGCTCATATCTGACCATATTACTTTTCTCTTCAGACATACTCAATGGCTCCCAATTGTCTCAGGAAAAAAAATAAAAACTCCTCAGCCTAATATTTAAAGACCTTCATAAATTTGGTTCAAGCTGAACTAGAAACACATTTTGTATAACTCTTCTTCTGTTGCACAGTCTCCATTCCAGCCAACTTGGCTACTTGCTCTTCCCTGAACCTGGTGGCATTGGTCTCATCTCCATGCTTTTAAGTAGACTATCTCCTATGGATGAAGTGCACTCCCGTCTCATATCCAGTTCAGATACAAATTCTGAGTTATCTTCAGAATTCAGTTCAGAAGTCTTACCTTATCACTCTTGTTGCTAATCTAAATATATCTTTATAGTTCAGTTGTTAGAGTCATGTCCAACTCTTCATAATCCCATATGAAGTTTTCTTGGCAAAGATACTGGAATCGTTTGCCATTTCTTCCTCCAGCTCATTTTACAGATGAGGAAACTGAGGCAAAGAGAGTTAAGTGACTTGTATAAAGTCACCTGATTAGTGTCTGAGGTCAGAATCAGATTCTTGAAAATGAGTCATCCTGATTCCAAGTCCAATGCTATAATGTAAAACAATACATATGATGAATAATATAATATATATATATATACACATCCATATATGTTGGTTATTTATGAATACATGTTCATTCACATATGTTCATATGCACATACAAATTGTTCATGTATTGTCACATATTAACACTAACCAGAGACACTTCTGAGAAACCTCAAAATATAGCTCAGATATAGGTTTCTTCAGATGCAGACAAGAGGGTCCCTAGCTCCCATGTAAACATTGAAGATTGAGTACAGAGCTACTTATGGATCCACAAAGTCAGACTTAGTCTTTTTTTGGTGGGGGGGGGAGGGTAGAGCAATGGGATTTAAGTGACTTGCCCAAGACTCCAGGATCAATGCTCTATCCACTTCTCCCCCTTGCTGCCCCCACCAGAGTCAGTCATAAATGCCTTTCCTATTCTGCAGAAGAGGAGTTAACTAACACTTGCTCACCCCTCAAAGAGGTAACCATATACTGAAATCATATATTTAAGTGTTAGAGTCCTTTGTCAGAAGTTCTTGGACTTTATTGGATGTAAATGTGTTCATATTCTAAGAAACCCAAGGGAGAATATATATTCTTTGAGGACAGAAACTAATTTTTTAAAACTCCTTTAGGTAAGAGAAACTTTGGGCTTGTTTTTTGATTGTTTGATTGTTTTGTTTTTTAATTTTTGAACCTTAAGAGAAGACTCAAGACTATAGTCCAAGTCCTGCTACTTTAGTAAATTCCCAGAGCTTAGAAAAGACGTGTAACATAGTAAAACACTTAGTCAAATATTTATTAAATACCTACTATATGTCAGAACCTTTGCTAATGGCTAGAGTTATAAAAAGAGGCAAAAGAAAGCCCCGAGCCTCAAGGGCTACCAATCTATTGGAAGAGAGAACAAGCAAACAAGCTCCATACAAGAAAAATAAGAAATAAATGAGAGGGAAAGGACAAGAATTAAGAGATTAGGAAAGGTTTCATTTACATTACAAGGTAAGATTTTAGTTGGTATTTAAAGGAAGTCACAGTTCTCCCCAACTGGAAAGAGGGCCAGAAATGCCGCTGCTTCCCCCCTACCACTCCAAATTCCCCTAAACAATGGCTCTGACAATAGGAGCCTGAGACAAAGGGATGATCCAAGGGAAAGATATGTTACTCCAAGGTTAGATAGGCCTGCAGGACAGCCTGACCACAGGAACTGACTGGCACCAGCCACTAAGGAGCATCCCCAGAAGTCTGGGGGTCTGGGTCCCTCAGGCTACCTGAATGCCTGGGGGCACCTGGTGCCTGGGGGGGGGGCAGGGTCAATGGCAGTTGCAACAGAGGCTTCCAGACCTCTCAGACCAGGAATTGTCAAGGACAACATGGAAGGTCAGTGGGGTAACTCTGTGGCAGCAGAGTAAGCGTAGAGCCCAGTCCAGCATAGGCCTCAGCTAAGATCCAGGCCTGCAGAGCCAGTCAGCAGGGAGTCATCAGGAGACTGCTTCCAGAGTGCTCAGCACATGGACAGGAAGAGGGTATTTCTGCTCTCCGTGAGGCAAGACTTTGTCCACACTCAGATCCAGGACACCGGCTAAGCACCCACACTGCCACAGCAGAGCAAGGCTTCCTGTCAGCGTTCCAAGGCAGAAGGGAGAGCTTGAGGTCATCCATAGACCAGAGCACAGGCCAGGAGAGCAGTCTCTCATAAGTCCTTGAAGTAACTGAGTTCCCTGAAAACAGTATAAAAACCCTCAAAACTTGGGAAGGTGAATCTTCTACCCTGGAAACAAAGTCCCACCTTAATAAAGAGTTAAAATCCAGTCATAGGCTGGGGAAATGAGCAAACAACAGAAGAAAATAATCTGGCCATAGACAATTACTTTGATTCCATGGAGGATTAAAATATATGCTTGAAGATAACAAAGTCAAAGGTTCAACATCCAAGGCCTCTAAGAAAAATAGGAATTGGCCTCAGGTAATGGAAGAACTCAAAAATTTTGAAAATCATGTAAGGGAGGTAGAAGAAAAATTGGAAGAGAAATGAGAGCAATGCAGGAAAATCAAGAAAATCAAATAAGCAGCTTGGTGACGGTAGTACAAAAAATACTGAAGAAAATAGCATATCAAAAACCAGTTTAGGTCAAATGGAAAAAAAAAATTCAAAAATGCCAATGAGGAAAAGAATGCCTTAAAAAGCAGAATTGACCAGATGGAAAAGGAGATTCAAAAGCTCTCTGAAGCAATATGGAGCTATTCCCAAAGAGCAATAAAACTAATCATACCCTTTGACCCAGCAATACCAATACTTGGTCTATATCCAGGAAAAAATCATAAGAAATAGGAAAATCCCACATGTTCCAAAATATGCATTTTGTAGTGGCAAAGAATTGGAAACTATCCATCAATTGGGGAATGGCTAAACAAATTTTGATATATAAATATTATGGAGTACTACTGTTCTATAAGAAACCAAAAATGGTCAGACTCTAGAGAAGCACCGAAAGAATTATAGGATCTAATGCTGAGTGGAGGGGGCAGAACCATTGTACACATTAACAACAACAACATTGTAAATCTCTCAGCCTTGATGGGGGCAGCTCCTCTCTGCAGTTCAGAGAGCTAAGACAACTCTAGAAGATTGGTTATGCACAATGCTAAAAACAAAACCAAAAAAACCCTACAGAATCTGAATGAACACTACTTTCACTTTTTAAAAAATTTCTTTAATGTATTTCTTTCCCTTCTCATGGATTTCTTTCTTTTCCCTTAATCCTAATTCCTCATACCAAAAATGACTAATCTGAAAACATGTTAAACCAAATGTGTGTGTATAATATTCACCCAACTGTTCACTGCTGAGGGGAAGGTAGAAGGAAATTATGTAACTTAATTGGAAAAATAAAATAACAAAAAGAAAAACATTTTTAAAAATAAAGGAAATCACCTACATATTTGTTGAAGATGACAGTGGAGAAAATTTCAGGCATGGCAGCAGCCATGGAATATCCTCTCATGGGATTGAAGAGTAAGTGGTGGGGCTTAAGGTATAACTTGATTAGAATTATAAGAAGGGATTAGTTTTTGCAAGAATTTAAATATCAAACAGAGTTTAATGTGATTCTGGGGCTCATAGGGAGCCACAAGAGTTTATTGAGTGGGGAGGGAATGACATGGTAAGACTTGCACTTTTTGGAAATAACTGGTGGCTAAGTGGAGGTTGAATTGGAACAGGGAGGAAAGTGAGATAGAGAATGACCTACCTACCGATTGTTGCATTGGGCTAGATAAAAGGTAACTAGGGTCTTCATTTCATTGGTGTTAAGAAAGAAAAAAGAGTATGTTGGAGAGTGGTTGCAAAGATGAACTCTAGTGGGGAGCCAGTGTGTGATCCTCAATACAGCAGCAGTCCTTAGCATAGCCCAGATCCCAGGAAATAGAAGTAGGCCCACAAAGACACTGGACAGCTGCTCCCAGAACTCTCAGCCCAGGGGTGGAGGAGAAACTGTCAAGGTCTCTCCTCTTTCTCTGGGCCAGGACTCTTGTGCTTTGTCCATATTCAGACCCTTGTCACATTGTGGGTCCCCATACCATCATAGCTGAGGGACTGTCCTCATAACTCTAGGGCAGAGGGAGTGCTTGTGGTCATCCACAGACCAAAGCACAAGCCAGAAGAATAGTCAGACTCTCATAAGACCTTGAAGGAACTGAGGTTCTTAGTGGTGGTGGGAGTGTCCCAATAACACTCAAAAGCTTGGGAAGCATCTCAAAACCAGGGCACAGACTGGGCAAATGAATAAATGGAAAAAAAGGAACTTCAGTTCCATAGAGGATGAAAACACATATTCAGAAGATGAGCAAGTCCAAGATGCTGTATCCAAAGCCTCCAAGAAAAATAGTAGTTGTTCTCAAGCTATAGTAGAGCTCAAAAAAGATTTTGAAAATCAAGTAAGGGAGGCAGAGGAAAAATTAGAAAGATAAATGAGAGCAGGTCAGGAAAAACATGAAAACCAAGTCAGCAGCTTAGTAAAGGAGATGCAAAAAAGCATGCTGAAGAAAACAAGATGTTAGAAACAGTTCAGATCAAATGAAAAAAAAGTAGTTCAAAAAGTTAATGAGGAGAAGAATGCCTTAAAAAGGCAGAATTGGCCAGATGGAAAAGGAGATAAGAAAACTGAAGAAATCAACTTCAAATATAAAATGGAGCTAAGGGAAGCTTATGACTTTGTGAGGAATAAAGAAACAACAAAATGAATGAAAAAGTATAAGAAAACATGAAATATCTCATTGGACAAACAACTGACCAGAACAGATACAGAAGAAACAATTTAAAAATTATTGGGCTACCTGAAAGTCATGATCAGGAAAAGACCTTTAAGTATTCATTTTTAAAGAATTTCTACAGAAAATTGCCCTGATATCCTAGAATCAGAGGGTAAAAAAGAAATTGAGAGAATCCACCAATCTCCTCCAGAAGGAAATCCTCAAAAAATAACTGCCAGGAATATTATAACCCAGTTCCAGAACTCCCAAGTCAAGGAGAAAATTTTGTAAGCATCCAGAAGGAAACAATTCAAACATCACAGAACTACAGTTCAGGACTACACAGGACTTAGTAACATCCACATTAAGGGCTTGTAGGGCTTGGAATATGATATTCTGGAAGACAAAAGAGCTTGGAATGAAACCGAGAATCAATTACCCAGCAAATCAATATCCTCTTTCAGGGAAAAAAAGATGGTCATTCAATGAAACAGGGGACTTTCAAATGTTCCTGTTGAAACAGCCAGAGATGAACAGAAAATTTGATCTTCAAGCACAGGACTCAGGTGAAGCAAAGAGAGGGTGGATGAGGACTAATTATGAGGGATTTAATGATGATGAACTGTGTGTATTCCTGCATGGGAAGATGATACTGATAATACTCATATGAACCTTCTCATATATTAGTAAAATTAGGAGGAGCATATTTTGACAAAGCACAGAAGGGAGCTGAATTTGAAGGTATAATATTGTAAAACTGGAGACAATGTGGAAAAGGGAATGTACTAAGAGATATGGAAAGGAGAGGTAGAATAGAATAAGATATTTTATATAAAAGAGTTGAGAAAAAGCTTTTGCAAAAGAGTGGAATGGGGGAAGGCTAAGGGGAATGAGTGAGCTTTCATTCTCATTGGAGATGGATCAGAGAAGAAACAACATACTTAATAGGGTATAGAACTCTAAATGAAAAAGGAGAGAAAGGAGATTGGAGAATGGAGACAAGGGGAGTGGAGACAGAATGTAGGTAATGGAGGAAAGGGTAGATCGTGAGAGAGGCTAATCAGCTGCAACTCATTTTTTTTTTGCTTTTTGCAAGGTGGTAGGATTGTGTGGCCTGTCCAGGACCAGGGGCCTGGGTGGTTGTTGGGTCACTGCAGTAGGATGTAGGCTTAGGACCTCCTGGTCCCAGGGCTGGTGCTTGGTCCACTGCATCACAGCACATTTTTAAGGGGGACACAGTAAAAGGAGAGAGAAAATCTAATAAATTGTGGAGAGAAATAGATGGAAGAAATTACAATCAGCAACAGCAACTGTGGAAAAATATGGAAATAACTTCTCTGATTGACTTATTTAAAAGAATGTGATCCACCTTGGAGACAGAGTTGATAACACTTCAACACAGACTGAGACACATGTTTTTCTCTATCACTTTATTTCTCATGAGATTTTTATCTTTGTGGGGAAGGGAGGTTATGTTTACTCTTAAAACTATTTTAGTAATATGTAAATAAATAAAAACAAATAAAAAAAGATGAAATCAACCACAGGTACTTAATAAATACTTATGGATTGCTTAAATGATAGTCTAATTTTTTTCTTTCTTTCATCCAAATCCCATAATTCTTTGTCTTTTTGTAAAAAAAGAAAACCCCTTTAACTTTTCTCCAGAACATCTCAAAGAATCCTAAGGATTATAGGGATCTGAGACAAGACCTAGTCCTATTTTTATCATTATGGATGTAACTTCTACATAACAAGTGTTTATCTAAACTTGACTTAAAGACCTTAATTGAAACAGGATTCACTGTTACCTGAACATTTCCATCACCTATGGTACCTTTTAGGAGGATATTGTTCCTTCCTTATCTCTTTTTTTTAACATAAAGATTTTATTTATTTTGAATTTTACAATTCTCCCCCCATCTTTCTTCCCTCCCTTCACCTCTCACAGAAGGCAGTTAGTCTTTACATTATTTCCATGGTATGCATTGATTTATGTTGAGTGTGATGAGAGGGAAATCATATCTTTAAGGAAGAAACATAAACTATAAGGGGTAGCAAAATTCCATAATAAGATAATATTTTTTTAAAAATTAAAGATAATTGTCTTTGATCTTTGTTCAAACTCCATAATTCTTTCTCTGGATACAGATGTCATTCTCCATCACAGATACTCCAAAATTGTGCCCAATTATGGCATTGTTGGAATGAGTAAGTGCATTAAGGTTGATCATCACCCCCATCTTGCTGTTAGGGTTCTTCTGGTTCTAGCCCTCTTGCTCAGCATCAGTTCATGCAAATCCTTCCAGGCTTCTCTGAATTCTTATCCCTCCTGGTTTCTGATAGAACAATAGTGTTTCATCAAACACAAATACCACAGTTTGTTCAGCCATTCCACAATTGAAGGACATTCACTTAATTTCCAATTCTTTGCCACCACAAACAGGGCTGCTATGAATATTTTTGTACAAGTGAGATTTTTATGCTTTTCCCTTATCTCTTTTAATTAGATCTATTTCTGCAGCTGCTTTGAGATAAAGATGGCTACCCCTGCTTTTTTTCATTTCAGCTGAAGGGAGAGTTCATCCCATTAACATTCAAATTTATAATTACTAACTCTTTATTGCCCTCCACGTTATCTTCTCTGTTTGTATTTTTCCCCTTTTTTCACTTTATCCATATTCCCCAGTATTTTGTTTCTGGATACCACTACCTTCAGTGTGTTTGTCCCCTTATATCTAACTCCCCTCCCCTTTCCTTCCTCTTTCCCTTTGCCCCTTCTTACTTCAATAATTCCCCTTTTCCTTCCCTGTCCCCCTTTTCCTTCCCTGTCCCCCTTTTTCCTTTTAATATTTGAAAAGTAAAACAAATTTTTTAACTGAGTATGTATATATTAACTTTAGGCCTAATTTGATGAGAGTAAGTAATTAGATGGTTCTCATCTCCTCCATTTTTCCCTTCTACTGCAATAGATCCTTTGTACCACTTTATGTAATGTGATTTACCAAATTCAATCCCCTCCACCCTCCCATTTCTTTACTGTCCCCCTTTTTAAGGACATACTATTTTTGAATCTTTCTATCAGAGTCATAGTTAAGTCATGAGTGTCCATTATTCCTGACTAAGTATATTCTCTGTAATAGAGTTATAATTTTTGAGAGTTATGAGAGTCTTTCTCCTAGGAGGGGATATAGCCAGTTTCATCTTATTGTATAGTAGTTTTTTCCCTTTACTATTTTTTAACCTTTTCTCGTGTTTCTTGGGTCACCTGTTTGATATACAAATTTTCTATATAGCTCTGGTATTTTCATCAAGAAAAGTTGGAAGTTTCCTATTTTTTTAAATGTCTATCAGTTTTACCAGACAGTGAATTCTTGACTGCATTTCAAGCTCCCTTGCTCTTCAGAATATCATGTTCCAGGCCCTTTGATCCCTTAATGGTGATGCACCCAGGTCCTGCATATCCTTACTGTGACTACTTGATATTTAAATTGTTTCATTCTGCCTGCTTACAGGATTTCCTCTTTTATCTGATAGTTCTAGAAGCTGGCCACAATTTTCTTTGGTGTTTTCAATTTGGGATCTCTTTCAAGAGGGGATTGATGTATTCTTTCAATAACTATCTTGCCCTCTGATTCCATGATGTTAGGGCAAGTTTCCATCACTAAATCCTGTAATATTGAGTCCTGGATTTTTTCTCTTCAGTATTTTCAGAGAGCCCAATGATTCTTAAGTTGTCTCTTCAGAATCTATTCTCAAGGCCAGTGGTTTTTCTGATGAGGTATTTTACATTTTCTTCCATTTTTTTGACTTTTTAGTTTTGTTCGACATCTTGTCTTATGAAGTCATTAGTTTCCACAGACACCTTTCTTTTTTTAGAGAAGAATTTTCTTCATTTACCTTTTGCAATTCCTTTTCCAATTGGCCAATTCTATTTTTGAAGGATTTTTTCGATTTGTCCAATTGCGGTTTTGAAAGAATTATTTCCTTTTTGCATTTGTCCGATTGTATTTTCCAAGGATTTGTTTTCTTGTTGCAAGGTGTTAATTTTCTCTGGCAAATTTTCCAAGTGATTTTTAAACTCCTTCCTGATTTCTTCAAGGAAGTCCTTCTGAGCTGGAGACCAAATCATATTCTCCTCAAAGGTTCTAGATCTCTCTGAGTTAGGGCCTTAACTTCTAGGTAGTTTTCTATGGACCTGCCTTTTCATGGCCTTTCTTCATTTTCCTAAGATCTTGTGTTGGGGGAGGTGCTGGTTCACAGAGGTCTGGAGTTGGGAACCCTAAAGTCTTTGTTCACTGGGTTTAGTAACTCCAAGTAGGCCAGCCAGTAGGGGGTGCTAGAGGCTTTGCTCACTAAGTTTAATAACACCAGGTGGGCCAGTAAGTAAGCGATACTGGTTGCTTTTATTGTTGAGTCTCTGCCCTTGATTTAAGGCTCTATCCCTTGTCCTGGAGGGGCTGGAGGGCACTGATGGATACTTTTATGCTTGAATATTGTGGGCTGTGAATGTTAATCTCCCTATTCAGGGAGCTCTGCTGACCAGGCCTGACCCTGGTGGTAGGGGAGGGGGAGGATCTGTTACTGTGTTTGTTCTGGGAAGAGGACTCAACTGAAATGAAAGTATGGTGTCTGTGGTCCTCCAGACCAACCAAGTCCAGTTGACCTATATCCAGCCACACTCCACAACTATCTGCATTGAAACTCACCTTCCAGACCCATTGGAGCACCCCGGACAGCCATGTATCATAATCCTAGGTTAGTCTGGCTCTCACCCCAGTCCTGCTGACTCTCTGCTCTTGGCCCCCCACTCACCCACAATCTATAGAGACAGACCTTGTTTGTATATGTTCTTCTTCTAGCTTCTTTTTCTGGGTTATTCTGGGAATTTCTATTAAGAGGTTTGTTTCATATTATATATGAGGGAAGACCAGGAGACCTATCTTGGCCTGAAGTCCTACCTGAACATTCTCTTACAATCATTGAAAAGCTATAGAAGGGATAAAATGAATAAGGTAGACATTTACACGATAACTTTAGATAGAATATCAAATTGTACAGAATAGATTTGCATTTTCATGTGCAATCATTTTTTAATTATACTGTGTTGTGGAAATGCTTGTTTAAATCCCATAAGTTAAAAGCAAAATTAGTAAAATTTTAAATAATAAGTATTTCTAAATTAAAGTTTTAGTCATATAAAATGCTCCAAATTATTATTGGTTAGACAAATGCAAAATAAAACAATTATGAAGTACCACTTCACATCTATTACATTGACTAAAATGACAAAAAGGGAAAATGATCCATATTGGAGAGGTTGTTTGAAGATCGGGACATTCTTGGTGTTGTGGAGTTGTGAACTGATCCAAGCATTCTGGAGAGAAACTGCTCAAAGAGCAATAAAACTGATCATGTCCTTTGACCCAGCAATACCAATATTATAACCAACAGAAATCATGAAAAAATGGGACAATTTCCACATGTTCAAAAAGATTTGCAGAAATTATTTTTGTAGTGGCAAAGAATTGGAAATCGAGGGAATACACATCAAAATTGACTGAGGAAGTTTTGGTATATGAATGTTGTTAAGTACTTTTGTTTCATGAGAAACCATGATTGGTTGGACTATAGAGAAGCATGGAAAGGGTTTCATGCACTGATGGTGAGCAAAGGGAGCAGAATCAAGGTAACATTGCACACATTAACAGCAACATTGTGAATTGATCAGCTATGATGGATTCAACTCCTCTCAGTATTTCAGAGATCTAAGACAACCCTGGGAGACCTGTTATGGACAATGCCATTTACACTGGGGGGTGGGCAGAGAATCGGAACAGATAAATATGTTCATTTTGTAAAACTTCTCTATGTTTTTCCTTTCTATTCCATGGTTTTCTTTTTTCCTTTAGTTGTAATTCCTTATATACAAAATAACTAATGTGTCAATATGTCAAGCACAAATGTACATGTACAACTTTTACCAGACTATTCATCACTGAAAGGAGGAAGATGGGAAGGAAGGGTGGTAGAAAAACGTGTAACTTATAAATATTCAAGTGGATGAATGTCGAAAAGCTTCCATAACATGTCATTGGAAACATAAAATATCAATTAAAACAATAAAAATAAATGCAAATAAAAAACTTAGAGTTGAGCAAGTGGAAAACAATACCTCTATGAGACATCAAAAATTTATCGCACAAAACCAAAAGATTGGAAAATATAGAAGAAAATATAAGGTATATATATTAGGAAAAATGACCAATTTGGAAAATAGATCCAAGAAGTATTAAAAAAATAGAAGTATTCTTTACATCAAATTTAAAAGTACTTCTTTCTACCCTCTGTTCATGCTACTACTCCTGCCATCTGAAGCCAAATGGAATAAGTTAAATCTCTCTTTGGCATGACAGTCATTCAAATATCAGCACCCTATCTGTTCTAGGTCTTCTTTATTCCAGGCTAAACATCTCTTGTTCATTTGCCCCTTGGCCATGTGAATTGAAACTGAGATCCTTCACTATCTTTGTGACTTCTATTTGATAATGATGCTTCATGTTCTCACCTATGAGTTTGAGACTCCCTCAGTTACCCTCAACTTGGTTTAGCCTGCCTAGTGAAATGGTTTGCTAGGATGTGGTCGCTGTTCATGCTACAACTTCTTGGAGCCACAGGTAAGAGTTAGGTGGCTCAGGTGGACATTAAAGGTGGAAAGCAGCCCTAGAAAGGGCTCAGCAGCCTTACACCAGAGGTACTAGTTACCAAGAAGCATATCTTGACTTAATGTCATGGAAAAACTTTCCAACAAGTTGAACTGTGCAAAAGTGGAATGAAATGTATCATGACAGGTTAAGTGACTATCCTTCACTAAAGTCCTTCAAGAAAATACAAGATGGTCATTGTGGAAAGATTTTGTAAAAACTGATTGTTTCAAGGTAAAGAGAGGACTTTGAGATCTCTTATCATTACGATTCTATAAGAAATCATGCTAGAGAAGGAAAACAGCAGGAATAGGGAGAAACAGCACAACAATAATAACAAACTGAAAAGATAAGCAATTTGGAAAGAATAGACCATGGTCCTATGATGCAGGCTACCACCTCCTAACAGAAAGATAAGGACAGAGTGCATAACAAGATAAAGATTTTTGGGTGTGACTGATGTGAAAATTTGTTCTACTTAACTATGAGGATTTGATAATGCCTCTGGTTTTCTTTTTGTTGTTGTTGTTAATTAAAGATGTG
Source organism: Macrotis lagotis (assembly GCF_037893015.1). Taxonomy (NCBI): domain Eukaryota; kingdom Metazoa; phylum Chordata; class Mammalia; order Peramelemorphia; family Peramelidae; genus Macrotis; species Macrotis lagotis. The sequence goes on from NC_133666.1 coordinate 665,258,071, forward strand.
GAAAGATGAGAGCAAAAGAAAAAAGACTTTTATTCATAGAAAAGATTTTTTTCATTATTTTTTTATGGAGGCCTCAATCTTATCTTTTTATTTTTTTCTGATTCAATGTGGCAAAAAAATAACAAAAGAGTCAACAATTGTTCAAAATTTAATATTTACAAATGTGTGTGTGTTTGTGTTTGTGTGTGTGTGTGTGTGTGCATGTGTTTGTTTCTCAAAGAAACACAGGATGCATAAATTTAGAGAATCTACTCCAGGGCTTCAAATAGCCTATTTGTACTTAATCTGTGATAGAAGATATTGATCTGATCAGTCATATATGGACACATGATAATTCATCTCTAACATAGTGATGCCATTTTGCTGCTCTTTGAGAACAAAGACCACAATTACATAAATATATATGCATAAATATACAAATATGCATATGTGTATATGTGTTATGTATGTGTATTAAAGTTTCAAGTGACATATATACATACATATATGTATATATATATATATATATATATATAGAGAGAGAGAGAGAGAGAGAGAGAGAGAGAGAGAGAGTCTTATGAGGAACTTAATAGAGGAGTTGGTTTTCCCATTTTTCCATATAAAATAAAGAAGCCCAGAGAAACAGAATGATGTAATGTGTAAAATATTGTTTTTGAAATCAGGATCAGGGTTCAAATCCTTGCCTTTTTGGGAAAGTTCTCTGACTCTCAGTTCATTCATCTGTAGAATAAGAAGACTGGACTAGATTATCTCCAAGAGTGTTCCTAGCTCTAAATCTGTGGTTCCAAGTCAGCTGTAAGCTCCAGGTCCAATCCCTTTACCTCTCTGGACCTCAGTTTCTCATCTGCAAAATGAAAGGGATCAAACTAGAGGAGGTCTCAAATTCCTTCTAGCTATATAAGAATAATCCTATGTTCCATGGTCTAAATGGATTTCCCAGGCAACACAGCTGGGTTGCTCTTTTCTAACCTTTCTAGTAAAACTGTCTACAAAATGCTTAAGAACTTGGTTCTTGACAAGAACCTCTCTGACTTGGCTTCACAGCTCTTGGGTTTCTCTAACAGAAGCAGAGTAAGTATATGAAGATACAAACTTCCTAATTGGCATTCGGGACCAAATGCAATCCATAATTCAAAGAGAATACTTGGTCAAGGGTGATTGTCCACAGAAGGCTCAAACAGATTTGGGCAGCCAAAAATTAGGTCAGAGAGAATTCACTAAAGTGGCATCCCCCATTGGAACAGTCTCTGTTACCAGATGTAATGGAACCTAACATTTCATAAAGAGGCTTAATCTATTTCATTATGTTTTGCGTCCTTCTGTGTAATAAATCATTTGCCAACAGCAGCTCTGACAAATATAACTGACTTTATAAATAATGGGTCAATATCAACTTTGTCATAAATTTATTCTAACTTTGGAAGCAGGCCCAACAGCTACTCTTGTTTTGTATTCTGGCAAAAAAGAGCTATGATTCATAATTAGCGTGACTTTTAAACGAGGAAACACATTTGATTTTCTCAAAAAGGAAGGTTTGTTCAAGTGGAAAAAAATTGATTTCCCTGTAATTATATAGTTTGCTAATGATACTTTCGGTCTGCATTTCTATTGTGGTATAGCTAGAAAATCCATTTATAGTGAGCACAAAGAAATGTATCCAAAAATATACTACATTGGAAAGATCACTAACTTGTTAATCAGTGGATGTGAGTTCACATTCTGCTTCCTAATTCTTACCTTTGAAATCATGGACAAGTAATTTAAACTCTCTGTGTCTCAGTTTACTTATCTGTAAAATAAAAGATTTGGAATAAATGGCCTCTAAAGTCTTTTCTAAGTCTAAATTTATCATCTATATAAATAAAAAAATTTAGATTCATACAATGGACAGCCTTAATTCCAAAGAACTGATCAATCCATCCATCAATCAACAAGTATCTATTTATTTATCCATTTATTTATCTATTTATTTATCTATTCATTCATTTATTTATTTATTCAATCATTCATTCATTTATTCACTTATTAATTAATTAATTAAACAATCAATTAATTAATTTAGTGTATACTTGGCATTGGAGATACAGAGACAAAAATGAAATAATCCCTTACCCTAAAGAAACTTAAAATCTATCAGGAAAGAAAAAATATACATACATTATTATATATATGTATGTATATATGTATGTGTATATGAAGACACACAGAGAAATAGATAAGCTAAGAGAGAGAGAAGAGAAGAGAAGAGAAGAGAAGAGAAGAGAAGAGAAGAGAAGAGAAGAGAAGAGAAGAGAAGAGAGAAAACTTTTGGCACTAAAAATATATATGTGTGTGTATGTGTATGTATATGTATACATTATATATATATTTATGTCATTTTAAGGCATTTTCAATATTACTCTTATTTGAGACTCACAATAAGCAGCTTTGAGGCCAGTTCTATAAATAAAATTGTACCCATTTTATAGATGAGGAAACTGAGACTTGGTGAATTTAAGGGTATCTCAGATTTATGACTGGTAGAAAAATGAGATCATTTAGTACAAACTTCATCTACAGATGAAGAAACTAAGCCCAAAAGTTTAATGACTTGCTCACAAAGGAAAGATATTCTAAGGCATTCTCCTTTATAGAAATGAAGACACTGAATCAGGAGAGAAGTGACTTGCCAAATTATCAACAATAAAGATCAGGATTTAAAATCAGGTACTCTGTCTAAAAATTTTGAACTATTTTTGACTTTATTTCTTATCTGAGCCTCTTTTTTGTTTCCATACATAAAATGCAAGCTAATTGGAATGGATAGGATGCCAGATCTGGAATTAGGAGGACTTGAGTTTAAAACTGACATCAGATACTTTCTAGTTGTATGACCCTAGGCAAGTCACTTTACCTCTTTCCCTCAGTTTCTTCATCTGAGCTAGAGAAGGAAATGGTAAATTGCTCCAGTATTCTTGCCAAGAAAACACCAAATGGGGTCTAAAAAAAGTCAGATATGACTGAACAATGATAAAATAAAATGCAAATATGGTCAGTCAGCTAGTTGTGTCCAAAAAAGAATTTGAGCAGAGGTTTTCCTGACTCAAATTGGGTCAGTATTCAATTATCTAATAAGTCATCTGTTTTCTGACTTTTAATAAAAATTTACCTCTCTCCTCTCTATAAAGAGACAAGGGACTATGCCTACCATTTTCCAAGTAATATCAGGAATGCGTTCTGTAAAAAAAAAAAGCATCTATGACACAACCCATGGATCTTGTAAATCTGGTCCAGAGTGCCCCTGTATTGTTAAACTATTTAATCATTCTTCAGTGGTGTCCAATTCTCTGTGATCCCATTTGGAGTTTTCTTGAATAAGATAGTGAAGTTGTGATTTCTGTTTCCAGTTCATTTGGCAGATGAGGAAACTGAGGCAATCAGGGTTAAGTGACTTGCCTGGGGTCACCCAGATAGTATGTGTCTGAGGTCAAATTTGAACTCACAAAGGTGAGTCTTCCTGACTCCAAACCCAATACTCTAATCACTGCACCACTTAGCTGCCCTGACCCACATATTTATGATGGACATAGAGATTTGAAATATTCTTCTCCATGCCCCAGAATCTCACTTCTGGGGGAGAGCAGAAGGACAGTCAGAGTTTAGTAATCAATCCTTCCCTCGCCTATCTTCAATAGAGATATTGGGCTGGAAATGAACTCTGTTACATAAAAGACACTGAAAGTATAGGGACTGATTATTTGAGGGAGTTCAGGATAAAGTCCACTTTTCCCAGACATTCCAAGGGGAGAATTGGCAGGGATTACTTTTAACCCAATAGTTAAGGATAAAAATTAGATTAATCTGGGAAGTTTTGCTTCACCTCTGCACTATCCATTTTTGTCCTAAAAACAGTCACAGTGACTTGTCAAACCAAGCAAGTCAAACAATATTTGGGGAAGTCATACTTAAGATGGTCTGTTTGGCATTCGAAGTTCTTCATAATCGTCGCCCTTTTCTCTTTCCATTCTTCCCACACCTTATTTTCCAACACATACTCTTTGGTCCAGGGACACTGGCCTGAAGAAGACACCCCATCTCTCCACTCTAGGAATTCTGATTACCATGCATATCTGGAACATTCTCCTTCCATACTTCCAACTACTGACCTCCATGGCTTCCTTTAAATCCCAGCTAACATCCCACATCCTACAGGACTCTTTCCCTAATCTCTCTTAATCCCAGTGCCTTTTCCTATTTATCGTTTGACTTGCTTTGTATAAATGTGTTTGCTGCTTGCTTCCCAAATTAGATTGAAAGCTCCTTGAGAGGAGGGACTGTCTTTTATCTCATTTTATATTCCAGGGTCTGATCCATAATAGGAGATTAATAAATGTCTATTGAATGCATGAATTGATAAGATACACAAAGATAAAAGGGGATCTGCAAGAGTGAAAGGAAATCTCTTTGGAAAGAAAATGATCTCACCTGAAAGTCCCCTCTAAGCAGTCTTGGGGATCCAGTATCTAGGAATTAAGGGACATGTTGGGCTATCACTTCTCCCCACATGCCTACAATTCTGTAACAGGTCCTCCTTTTCATCATTCAAAGCCCACATCTTTTTTCCTTACCTGGTTATTTTGTGCTTTTCCATTTCATTTTTCTAGAAGTCTCTCAACCAATTAGAGATCTTACCCCCTTACACCACCGGTGCAGTGTCTCTACAGGGCACTGCCATTCCTGCCCAAGGGGTGCAACTATATGTCTATAAAATGTTTTCTTTTCTTCTTTTTTTAAAGAAAAATTATTACTGTGAAGAATTTAAAAATGCACTGAGGAAAAACAAAGTTTAGAGCAATAAGTTTAATGTATGTCAGTGAACAGGCAGCATCAATGGTCCAAGGAGGTATAAGGAGAATTCTCACTACTGATTACAGCAAAAGTGCATTAGTGTGAGTCCTATGATCTGTTGACAGTAAGGAGAGTCTCACAATAATAACTTTCTATGACCAAACTCTAATATAATTTTATCTGCCTCAGCAGGTAAATTAGAAGCTGTGGGGATATATATTTTTAAAGTAAATAAAAATAGTTTCTATTTGTGACTTTGCGGTGAGTGGGATGTAATAGGTCCCTTTGGCTCCCATTTCAGTAAAAAGACCATTTGGGCTGAACAATTGATGTGGGAAAGTACTAGAATCTTTCAAGTAGACCAGAGGGGGGAAAAGCTAGGGCTACCTATTCTGAGTTCTTAGTCCTGCTAAAGTTAATAATCAACATAATTATTATAATTATGACAATTTTAGCACTTTTATTGCACTTTGAAGTTTGCAATATACTTTACAAATATATCATTTTACCATCAAAACAACTCAAGAAGTTCGATGTGATTATTAACTTTTAACTCCATTTTACTTGGGAACTGAGGCAAGCAGAAGTCTTATCTAGGATCAATTAGTCTAGGGCTGGATTTGAACTCAGGTCTTCTGACACTAGACCTAGCTCTCTTAATCAACATTACTTATGTGACCTTGAGTAAGTGGTTTCTTAGTTTCAGTCTCTTTTACCATAAAATGGAGATTATAGAAACATAAATCTATAGCTGGTTGGGACCTTAGAGAATTAGTTCAATGTCCTCTGTCTAGAGGTGAGGAAAACTGAATTTAAGAGAGAAGAAATATCATTCAAGATCACACATATGACAAAGCCAGGATTTGAATTCAGATCCCCTGAAAAAATCCAGAATTTGTTCTATACCACATTTTGAATGACCATGGATTCCGCTGTCATACCTATGCAGATGACTCCAATATCTCTGTATCTGTCCCCAGAGTCTCTCCTGAATTCCAGCAGCAGCTCCTTCACAGCTCAATTCAGTTCATCAAAATTTAATGTGTCTAAATTTAGTAACTTTCATTGTATATATTAAATGTGAAGTATCTTATACTCTGTGTTGAATATCCTTATCATAAAAGCAAAAAATGAAAATCTACTACACTCTGAGACGGGGGTAGGGAATGTCCAACCATTCAACTGTATAAGTCCAGTTGAACCATTTGGTGTGGTACTGCCATGGCAACTGCAGGCAGGACTTGAAATTCAAGAAATCTAAGAGCTCTATAGTGAATTAAATGTTTGACCAAATATAGCAAGCTAATTTTTAAGTTCATAATTTTGTATGGTCTGTGAATAATTATATAAATATCCAAGTGACCCTTGGTAGCATATATTTTGCTGTAATGATACTACAATAATAGCAAGATCTCAGTGTGTACTAGACACTGTGCTAAGTGTTAGATATAACAAAAAAAACAATCTCTTTACTCAAGGAACTCACAATTTAATAGGGAAGACTATGCAAGCAACTTTGATTAATCAATATATATAAATGTATATAAATATATATATATATATATATATATATACACACAATATAAAATGCATGCAGAGTAATTCAAAGTAATTTCAAGAGGAAAAAAATTCTCATTGGGGCAACTAAGGCATTTCCTAGAAGGTACAACCTGAGCTATGCTTTGAAGGAAACTACAGACTCTAGAAATCATAGTGTGTTCCAATCAAATTCCCTTATTTTCCATGTCTAAAATTTTTAATCTCATTCTACATCGTGACTGTAAGGAAGTAGATAATTAGCTTCATCATCTACCCTCTGAAATCATCATTGTTTGGTATGCTGATGAGTTTTTGTCTTTAAAAGTAGTTTGATTTGCAAAGTTGCTATTATTTAAAATATTTAGGTTCTGTTCACTTCAGTCTGCATCAGTTGATGTCTTCCCTTTCAAACTATTCCTTTCATAATTTCTTATAGTATAACAACATTCCATTATATTTATATGCCATAGTTTTTTTATCCATTCCTGAAATGGCAGATTTATAAGTCTTTATTATAACAGGAAGTACTGATATAACTGTTTTGTACAAATGCATTCTTTATTCTCTTTCTACTTTCAACTTGGGGTATATACCTAATTGTGGTTTGCTGTATCAAGGAGAGTTGAGTTTAAAGAGAGTATCTTTCCAAATTGCTTTCCAGAATGGCTGGACAAATTCACACTTTTGCCAACAGTCAATGAAAATAAGAATAAATATTGATTAAATACCAAAGACACTGTGCTAAGTACTGGAGATACAAAAAATATTCCCTTCCCTTGAAGCAATTACTATCCTAGGGGAGAAGACAAAATAGCAATGGAAACAAAAAAAGAGTTCATGAAAATGTCTGCTTTCTCATAGCTTCCCCAATAAGTGTTATTGTTCTTCTCTGTTATCTTTGCAGATTTTATGAGTAAAGGTAGAACCTAGAAGCTGCTGCAATTAAGCATTTCTTTAATTCTCATTTGGAGAAGATGAGAATATGATGGTTGATAGATTGAGTTTTTCCATCGAATGCATTCTTTTCATATTTTTGTGGATATTTCTCCTTCTACCATTCTCTACTGGTTTTGTTGATAATAATAGAAATACTGATGAACCCATTTATAAATTTATCATATGGATTTATTTTATATATTACAAAATTATTAAAGTTAATTATTTTAAATAAATTTTAGTTCTTTAAGATTCCTTAAGTATACTATCATATCTATAATTTATGCATATGTATTATAATTATAAGAGACTGTATGCATAACCAAAGATAATATATATATATATACACTAACATAAATACTCACAATAGATATACATGTGTATAACTACACCTCTGTGTATGGATGTGTATATATATATATATATATATATATATATATATATATATATATATATTTGGCTGAATTCATCTCATTTACATGTTAGAAAATACTAAGAAAAAGGGAAATCATTCCATTTCTTATGAATAGTGTATACCATTTAGAATAATCACCCAGTCATGGATTTCATCATATTTCACTGACACCTGTAATATCATCAACTTCCTTGAATTAGGGTGTTGAGGTCTTATCAACTAAACTTTTGGCATCTGTGATTTGGACCTTTTTCACTAGGAATATGAATGCTCTTTCATTTTTGGTTTTTGCCTCCTTTGAATTTCTGGGTGTTTCTGCTGATATTGTAGCTACTTTGTAGGTACTTCTTTGCTGGTACTTTCTCTGTTTTTTAACTTCAGGGATATCCATAAACCATCAACTTCCTTTCCCAGTTTAGAAGTATTTGGGTTAGATTTCTAAGACAACTGATAAATGTGTTTTTGCCATTCTCTGTTACATATAATTTGTCTCTGTCCAGGAATCTATCAAGTCTGGACTGTAAACCATTGTCAAAAATTCCAAACCTCATTTTCAGACAATGTATGTTTCCCTTTCCTTCTGTCATGTTCTTCAATGTATAATACAAAACTACATAATCAGGAGTAATGCTTTTTCGATTCCTTTTATCAGAGCTACTTGTGCCAACATTCATCAATAGAAAAAAGAAATTTGTTATCCTTTTTAATAGCTGCTGTAGTTCTCTGTTAAAATGCCAAGGTCATCATCCCAGGTCAGCTCTAATTGTCTTGAATTTTGTCTCACCACTGGACTTTGATTGGCTTTTGGAGAGTGAGGCTTAAAACTGCACAACTGTGCCTCACTTAAATCCAATTCATGTATAAGTCAAGACATCACCAAATAATAGAATTGATTTCCTTCAAAAATAAAGGATAAACAACATCATAGCTATAATTAATTTTGTATTTTCCATTATCATATATATATATAAACTATATGACACACACATACACATACATGTATCTCACTCATTTATATATAGTTACTTCTTGTATATGTGACACCTCCCCACTGCTTCCTGTTTATGAATGTCTTACCTATAAGTCAATTATGTAAACCAGTTAAGTCCAATTCCCTATTTTCTCTGTCTTGCCCAATGTGTTTCTTTTCTCTCCTTTTACCTTAGCCTTTTAAAATAATCCAAATATAACCAAAGCTATCCCAAGCACTCTGTACAATTAACTCTATGACTCTTGATGACATTAGGGTTTTAAGAGGACATATGGTGGTTCTCCCTCTATTTGAATGTAATAATTTTATTCTCATCAAACCCTTTTATTTATTCTACATATTTACCTATTTCTTGATCAAAACATTAGACTATCAAAGCTTCCACTCAACTTTGAGCTTCCCATCCTAAATCATAAACATTTGTTTGAAAGACTATATATATTTTCATTTTGGAATATCTTATTTCTCATTTTCCTTTCCTTTATAATGATCACTGCCAAATTTTATAGGAACCTAAATGTGGTCATTAGTACTTGACTTCTTTATTCTTGCCCATGTGACTTTTTTTTTAATTTGGGAGCCCAGAAATCGAGCTATTACATTTTTATTTTCTTTAATAAGGTAACCAATGAGTTCTTTCTATTTTGACTTTTCACTTAGAATGGTGCCTAACTCATAGTAAGTGCTTTGTAAATGTTGACTGATTCTTTCCTGTGAGAAGATTAAAACTGATCCTTTGTACAATTAACTGAGTTTTTTTTCCCCTTGAAATTGTCTTTGTCTTTTAACCGCTTAAGTCATGGTTCTTTGTCTCTACACTTATTTCAGAGTTCAATTAGATTAAAATAGGCAAAATTTAAAAATTTAGCTTTCTTGACTCAAAGAATTTTGCCATTCTTGGAGAATAAGCACGAAGGTGAAGGGAGTTTCAGCCTGATACCATTATTTTCAAAAACATCTGCTTTGCTGTCCAAAAGTCTAGGCCATAATCTCACACATGATCTCACTCAAAGAGTACTTAGATTTATGAGAGAAGGGGCCTCTTTGCTAACTCCTATTACCTGAACCTCAGCTTTGTAAACAATCATTTTCCCCTCAATCATACTCCTTTTCTTTGTTCTATTCTCCCCAAAACCTGTAAAAGGGGAACTATCATTTTGTTTGGGGTCTTTGACATTATTGGAAATAATTACATTGATCGAATTATTGAAAGGGATCCTGCTCCTGTTAATAAATGCTATCTGGTTTCAAGATCTGCCTCAGTTTATCCTTTTGTTAAAACATGTTACCTTGGGGGCGGCTAGGTGGCACAGTGAGGGTAGCTAGGTGGCACAAGGGATAGAGCACCAGCCCTGGAGTCAGGAGTACCTGAGTTCAAATCCAGCCTCAGACATTTAATAATTACCTAGCTGTGTGGTCTTGGGCAAGCCACTTAACCCCACTGCCTTGCAAAAAACCTAAAAGAAAAAAAAAAGAAAAAAGATGTTACCTGGTTCTAATGGATCTCCATAGTGTTCATTCATAAAATATAGAATTCTTGATCTTTTGAAGTAATTTCAATGATTCTGAGATTTTTTTCTCCTTGAATTAACAAGTCATTTTTTCAAACTTTTAATTTTTTTATATTTCTTTTCCCATAGAGACATTAGCTCCTATTTGCTCCATTCTAATTTTAAGGGAGTCTTTGAGTAATTTTGTATTTAATAGCCATAGACCATTTATTCTTCCCATTATTTTCTTTAGAATTTCAAATTATTAATCTCTAGAACTCTCATTTCATTTAGAATGATTTTTTTTTAAAAGTATCATTTCATTTTGTCCAGAACTCCTAGTTAACTCTTTTTTGGCTTTTCTTTTTTAACTTTGCTTATAGATATGAGCTTATTCTCTTCTTGTGGGTTTGTGTTATTATTGTTTATTATAATCATTCTCTTCCCTGGCTGAATCTGAGGAATTTCTGGGGTTTTATTGTATTTTTTCTTTTTATTCATTTTTCCAGTCTTATTTGATTGCAAAACCAACTCAGTTTCACAGTGCTTCCCTTCTCTGAATCTACTCCAGAAAAGCATTTATTCAGTGTTTTATCCTAGTGACAATATCCAGTAATCTGCTTACTAAAATTTTATTTAAAATTTTTACACCAATTTTCATTAGGAAGATTGATCTATAATTTTCTTTGTCTGTTTTGGCTCTTCCTGGCTCAGATATCAACACCATATTGGTGTCATAGAAGGAATCTCACAGAACTACTTCATTGTTTCTTTTGTTTTTAAATAGTTTATATAGAATTGGATTTAATTGCTATTTAAAAATATTTAAATATTTTAGTGTTTAGTATTTAGTGTTTAGTAATATTTAAATATTAGTAGAATTCACTTGTCAACTCATCTGGCCCTTGATAGACATGTTTTTCTTAGGGAACTTATTGATTGTTCAATTTCTTTTTTTTCTGAAATGAGGTTATTTATGTGTTTTATTTCCTCTTTTGTTAATCTGGGCAGTTTATATTTTTGTAAATATTCATCCATTTCACTTATATTGTTAGATTTCTTAGCATATAGTTGGGTGAAATAGCTTTGAATTACTTAATTTTCCTCCTCTTTGGTGATGAGTTCAAACTTCTCATTTTTAACACTGATAATTTGGTTTTCTTCTTTCTTTTTTTAATTCCATATATATATATATATATATATATATATATATATATATATATATATATATATATATATATATATATATGTTGAGGTCGGATTTGAACTCAGGTACTCCTGACTCCAGGGCTGGTGCTCTATCAACTGTGCCACCTAGCCACCCCTTTTTTAAAAATTATTTTAACCAAAGTTTTATCTTTTTTATTGATTTATTTTTTTTTACAAAACCAATTCTGTTTTATTTATGAGTTCAATAATTTTCTTACTTTCAATTTTATTGCTCCTTTGATTTTCAGTGTTTCCAATTTGGTATTTAATTGAGGATTTTTAATTACTTCTTTCTCTAGCTTTTTCAGTTGCTGTCCAATTCATTGATTTGTTCTTTATTTTAAGCAGGTAAACATTTAGCGATATAAAATTTTCCCTAGTAACTGCTTTGTCTGGATCCCATAAGTTTAAGTATGATGTATCATCATTATCATTTCTAGGATGAAATTGGTCATTATTTCTGTGATTTGTTGTTTGATCCACTCATTCCTTAAAATTAAGTTATTTAGCTTTCAATCATTTTTAGTTTATCTTTCCATGGCACTTTATTGCATATAAATTTTACTGCTTCATGAACTGAAAAAGACGCATTTATAATTTCTCCTTTTCTGCATCTGATTGTGAAGTTTTTGTGAGCTAATACATTTTTTTTCTGTGTAGGTGTCATGTACCACAGAGAAGAAGATATACTTCTTTCTATCCACATTCAGTTTTCCCAAGATGTCTGTCATAGAGAATTTTTCTAAAATTCTTTTTACTTTCTTAGCTTCCTTCTTATTTATTTTGTGGTTAGATTCATCTAGTTTGTTTGTTTGTTTTTAGTTTTTGCAAGGCAATGGGGTTAAGTGGCTTGCCCAAGGCCACACGACTACATAATTATTAAGTGTCTGAGGCCAGATTTGAACTCAGGTAATCCTGACTCCAAAGCCAGTGCTCTATCCACTGCGCAACCTAGCCGCCCCGATTCATCTAGTTTTGAAAGAGGGAGTTTGAGGTCCCTCACTTATATAGTTTTGCTGTTTATGCCTTTCTATAATTCATTTAGCTTCTGCTCTAATAATCTGAATGCCACACCAGTTGTTACATATGTTTAATATCAATAATATTTCATTGCCCTATGGTATGTTTTTGAAAGATTTAGTTTCCTTCCTTTTCCCTTTTAATTAGATCTATTTTTGCTTTTGCTTTATCTGAGATCAGTAGTGCTTTCCCTACTTAATTTTTTTTACTTCTGATGAAGAATAACATATGTTATAAAAGAACATATGTTCTTTTACTCATCCTATGTATCTTTCTGCTTCACATGTGTTTCTTGTTAATAACATATTGTAGGAGTCTGGTTTTAAATCCATTCACTTTAAGCTTTCATTTTATGGGAGATTTCATCCCATTCACATTCATAATTATCATTACTAACTCTATATTTCCCTCCATCCTATCTTCCCTTTTCTCTCCCCTTTCCCCTTACCCCTGCTTATGCAGGACAGCTGGGTGGGACATTGGACAGAGAATTAGACTTGGAATCAGGAATATATGAGTTCAAATGTGACCTCACACCCTTTGGGAGGAGGAGGGTGTTGCAAGACAATGAGGTTAAGTGACTTGCCTAAATTCACACAGCTAGGTAATTATTGTCTGAAGCCAGATTAGAGATATAGCCCTAATTAGCTAAAGTATCAGCACATTATAATCAATTTATACTGTCAACCTCTGTTTAAGTGTGTTCTTTTCAGTTGTCCCAAGAGACATATAATTCTCAAGATTTATAAGAAATTTCCTCCCATGTAGGGATTTAGACAGTTTAGTTTTACAATATTTTTCTTTCCATTTACCTTTTTATACATCTCTTGACTCTTGTATTTGAAGATCAAATTTTCTGTTGGGTTCTAGTCTTTTAATCACGTAAGTTTGAAAGTCCTCTATTTCATTAAAAATCCATTTTCCCCCAAAGTAATATGCTGAATTTTGTAAGGTAGTTGGTTCTTGGTTGTAATCTAAAATCCTTTGTCCTCTCCTATCCTTTAATATTGAATTAAACCCTGAATAATCCTGACTGTGGCTCCTTGGTATTTAAATTACTTCTTTTTTGGCTGTTTGCAGCATTTTCTCCTTTAACTGAGAATTCTGAAATTTGACTACAATATCCCTTGGAATTTTCATTTTGGGGTCTCTTTCTGGGGAATGGTCAGTTGATTCTATAAAGGACTATTTTGTCTCTTCTTATTCTAAGATGTTAGGACAATATTCCATGATAACTTCCTGTGAGCTATTGCCAGGCTCTTTTTTTTTCTAATTGTGACTTTCAAGTAGGCTAATAATTCATAAATTATCTATCCTGGATCTAATTTCCACGTCATTTTTTCCCTAATAATTACTTTACATTTTCTTTTATTTTTTCAGCCTTTTGGTTTTGTTTGATGTAATCTTGCTGTTCCATAGAGTTATTTATTTCCATTTGTTCAATTCCATTGTTCATTTTTTTTATTTAGCTATTATTTACTTTTACTTTTAGATGAGTTTCTTTTTCCAGTTAGTCAATTTTACTTTTGAAGAAGTTGATTTCTTTTTCCATTTGGTAAATTTTACTTTTAAAGGTATTGCTTTTTTTTGATCAGTTTTTTTCATAATTCTCCTGAATAAATCTCATTTCTTTTCTTAATTTTTCCTTCCTTTTTTCTTCTTTGTTTTTTAAATTTTTTTTATGTTCTTCCAAAATATGTTTGGATTTGTCATAATTTCATAAACCCCTGCTTTCCTTTTCTGAGATAACATTTTTATCTGTAATCAGTGCTCATTTTTTGGCTTATATTCATAGTTGAGCTCTGCTGCTGGGGCACAGGTGGCATAATCCCAAGTGTTTTGTGCTGCAGGGCCTGGGTTCTGACTTTCTGCTCTGACATCACAGGTGCTAGTAGTTTATTCCCTGCATTAGGGCAGCCCATCAGTTCTACCTGTTACACCACTATTCCCAGGCTGCAACTTTGTCTTCTGAACCAAGGTTGGGACCCTCATTTTTCTCCTGCTATATAACTCTTTCTTGTGGAGCCTGAACTGTGCTATGATTAAAAGCTTCCTGCTGATTCCTCAGCTCTCCCATCCATGCTGGGCTATACTCCCCTTTTTACCTATGTGAGATAGACCTTTTCTGAAGTAATTACATGATGTCTTGAGTTGAAAATTTGTTTCACTCTATTTTTGTGAATTCTGTTGTTTTAGGGTCTTTTTAGAGGCTTCATGCTACCTTCTTGGTTCTGCACCAGGAAGTCATCTGCTTATTTCACTTTGCATCAATTCAAGAAACTCTTTCCAGGTTTGAGAAAAAAAAAAAATCACTTTTTGAAACTTAAAGTTATTGAAATCCAATGATTGTTATTAATCTCTTAGTGATTTAATTTCTTCATTTGTAAAATGGGAACAACAATATGACTAAGCTCTATGAAAATGTGAATTATTATAGGAGCTAAGCACGCCTTACTGATGGCAGCATTTGTCACCTTTTTTGCCACCTGTTTTCCTGTGCTAAGAGAAATCTTTCTTTACTCCCATTAATCACCACTTTTGTAGAGGCAGCAAAGTCTCATCACAAACTGAGGCCAACCACATAACATGATTGGGAGGAATATCCCGAGTATCAGGTCTTCAAAGGATAAAGAACTCCATTTGTATGATTCTAACCTATAGAGGAAAAGAATAGAGCTGATGACTCCTTGAGGTCTGAATGCTGAGAAAATTACTTTGCCTTGCCTGCCATTTTATTTTCTCAAGGAAAGGCTCAGAAGGCTCTTTGCAAGACAACACATGGAATAGATTCCAATTATAATACTGGCAGGATGACACAAGGAAATTACTTTGTGACACACTTTTTTCTGGGACCATGATAGAGACCAGTTATTATACAATAAAATGCAGGGTCCTTAGATCAATAGAAGGAACTATAGGAGTTTGAATCTAAAAATCTCTTGACAGGACTAGGGGAAGAGATGCTCTTCTCTCAGAAAAACCTCATCTGGAATATCATTCTCATTTCTGGCCAACCTCTTGAGCTGCAAAGTAACCAGAGGAAGATTTCCAGGTTGGCCAAGGTCCTTGAGACCCTTCCAAATGAGGATTGAATGATAGAACTGAGGCTGTTTTACTAGGAGAAAAGGAAATTGAGGGGAATGTAACAGGATGTATATTCAAATATTTAAAGTATTCAAAAGTTTACTCCATAGAAGAGGATCAGGATTATGCTTCTTTAAAGTATTTAAATGACTATTCTAGGAAAGAGAATCAAGCTTACTTTGCTTGGTCCTGGGAGGCAGAACTAGGAACTTGGGAAATTATTTGAATGTTTTCTCCACCACTAGAATGTGAGCTCTTCAAAGATAGGGTCTGTAGTTTTTGCCTTTCTTTGTATCCCCAGTGTTTACAACAATGCCTGGCAGGTAGTAAGCCTTTAACTGTTGTTGTTGCTGCTGTTGGTTGTGGTGATAGAAGTGGTGGTGGTGGTGGTGGTGGTGGTGGTGGTGGTGGTGGTGGTGGTGGTGGTGGTCGTGGTGGTGGTGGTGGAGGTAGTAGTGGTGGTGGTCAATCAGTCATTCATGTCTGACTATGTGACCTGGAGGACCAAAGCACACCAGGTTCAATATTTTCCAAGGGGTTTTCTTAGCAAATAAATTAGTGCTCATTAACTAAAAATTTTTTTTTTTAAAAAAGCAAATTCAGGCTTGATATTGTGGAAGAAAGGAAGACAAGTAATTAAGAAAGAAATTTTCTGATAAGAAAGTTCCTTTCTACAAGGTGTTTTCATTCTACTATTGGGTGAGTGTGGATGGAATATATCCAGAGCTTGTAAACTCAAATTACATACAAAATAAGTGAATGAATGAACTTTATCTACATTATAAATTAATCTGTGCCACAGAAAGGAGCCTTTTAACATGTCTAGTCTCCTGCACATACATAGGAGATAAATAGCAAGACTGTCAGCATTCTTCTTACACCTTGAAATATCTACAAAAGAGAAATCTAGTGTCAGAGGAGTGTGGACAAGACAAAACCAAAAAGAATTATAAATGGCTTAAAATAACTTGACAGTTCTACTTGGAAAGGGAGAAAACTATGTAGATACTTTTCAAAAGTGAATAATAGGAAATCTAATTTATTATCTGGGTATAATGTTGATACAGAGTTAGGCCAGTACTGAAACAGAAGAGTAAAAAATGAAAATTTCCCAGCCTTTTTCCTTTCTTACAAAATCAAAATCTATTGAATAAAATCCCACATTTTTCCGGGTTGGACTTTCAGCTAAATGCACAGAAAAGGGGATGGGGGTACAGGGAATTCAGTTGGATTTATGACCAGTTTTTAGGCATGCAACTCTCCCTCTGTCTCTTGGGTCTTGTTTGTAGCTGAGAACATTCGTGCTGAAAATGGAAATGCTGAAAGAGTGAAAAAAATAAAGGCTTAACTCAGGTTCTTTGGTTTTTATTGGGTTTTAGATTTATCACATTTTTTATAAATGTAAAAAAGGAACTTTCAGCTTCCCCGGAGCAGATCATTTAGTCTATTTTGCTTCTGCTTAGATGGGCAATAAATCCCAATTGATTACTAATCAAAGAAATAGACAAATTAACTGGTTCTATCCTGGGAACTTTGAAGCAGGAAGTCCCAGTCCTGTCAAAAATCAAACTAGCAAGGAGTTGGCAAAAAATTCTTCCACTCTCACTGCCAAGTCTATAGATATAGCGAGTGGTTTCTTAGAATCTGACATGCAAATTCAGATTTGCTTTGTTTGAAGACATGGGTCTGGTACACTTACCTGGTGATATTCTGCACTAAGGAATATAGGTTTTGAGTGTTGAAATCTAGCAAAATATCTTGGGATTTAGATTTCTTTCTTAAGGACTGTCTTAAATTGAAATCTCTCTGGCTCTCATAGTTTGGCTAACATTGGTCCCAGCCCAAACCTCACTTGACCATTGTTTGAATTCTTATGATTTCTGTTTGACAAAGTAAAGAGGTCACTTTTTGCCTCATTTGTATTTAGCCTTAATAATTGAATGGACATTTCTTCAGACAAACTGAGATCTAGGAAAGACCTTAGCCTAAAAAGGTCAAGGCTTGCTACTGCATCAGAACCAGCTGTCATCATCATTATCTGGATCTGGATCTAGATAGCTCCTGAGAAGAGAGTGAAGACTGTTACTTTATGCAATCCACCCTCACTTAAATCCAATCCACTTTCAAGTCGTGCCATCTTTGTAATATCCTGGTCCTATAGAACAAGCCTAAACAACAAGGACCCATGATTTCATCAGTGCAGAGAGGTGCATTCCTGTACTAAAACAGATCATAATCCTTCTATGATTTTCACAAAAGGATGCCTGCAGACAGGCCAATATTTTATCACATGCTGACTGTGTGCCAGACATTGTGATAATAACTGAGGATGGAAACACAGGCCAAAAAGAAAGGGGCTCTGCCCTCAAGGAGCTTGAACTCTAATGAAAGAAGAAAACCCATGTAAGTGTGGTAGGGAAGTGGCTGTAGGGAAGTTTACAAAGTCCAAAGAATCAGAAACACTGTCAGGAGCAGAGCCTATCACTAAAACTGATTCTTCTCCCAGAAGAAACTCACCAATGGGAGAAGGTGGTCAACATGGCAGATGAATGTCAGAGGGCAAGAAAGCCCCCAAGTGCTGAGAGAAGTGATAGGGTGGGAAGTCAATTGAGTCATGCGTGTGAAATTTGAAGAGTCACAGTTCAGCTGGAAGAGAAATGAAACATGTTCAAGTTGAGAATGGCCCTGAAATAAAGGTCCCAAGGAAGAAGTCACCAAATGGAGAACAAGAATTCTTTCCTTGTGTATCCCTGCATCTTCTGTGCTTACCAGCAGAAAGTAGGAGTTGATTGTTGGCTGACTAATGAACTGAATAATTACTTTTCATAATGAAAGAATCATCACATATTGCCAGTCTACTAATGATATCAGTTTCTCCATTCTTGATAGGGCTTTAAACATTGACCACATGTTTTATTTTCTCTCCTTTTTAAACCTCATAACAAGCCTGTGATGCAGTGAGGACCTCCGTAAAGTTGACCTTAAAATAAAAATAGATTAAGTATGTGTTAATATTCCAAGTTTGTCCTAAAAAGGAACAAGTGTTACCCTACAGAGTTTGGCCTCAAGAAAGAACAGAACAGATTAGATTAACAGTTTATTAATATTTCTCTAAGCTTGAAAAATTAAACAGGCATGCAAGGGAGACTCCTTGCAAGAAAACTGGATTCCCAACATGGAGTCTTGGAACTGTGTTTTTATACATTCCACCAGCAGAAGGTGGGATCTAAAAAGTTACTTCCTGGTTTTGTTCATCGAGGGAGTGACCATTAGTTTAGAAGCAACCTGAATATCTGACACATATCCTTGGACGTATGTCCACGCCATGCTAGGAGGGACGGCTCCTTCCAAACTCAGGATCTCTGTGCCTACTCAGATATGCTAAGACCTCCAAAAGCAATGTGAGTTATGTCATGACTTCCAGAAAGCAATGTAAATTTTCCCCCTCCAGGTTGTCTGTGACCTTTAATGGGGATTAGAGATCATCAGTATGTACAAGAGACATGATTAGTCTCATTTTATGGTTGATTTGACTGAGGATGAGAGAGTGCAAAAGAAATAGGGAGGAAAAAGAAAAAGGGAGAGAAGAGAGACAAAAAAGAGAGGGCACAAGGGAAGAGGAGAAAATGAGGAAAGAGAAAAGAGAAGAGGAGAAATGGGAAGAGAAGGGAAGGGAAGGAAAGGAGAATAGAAGAGGAGAGGAAGGGAAGGGAAGAAAAGAGAATGGGAGAAAAGAGGAAAAAGAAGAGGGCAAAAGAGAAGAGAAGAAAAAATAGGAGAGGAAAGGAAAAGAGAAGGCAAAGGAAGGAAGCAGAAAGAAAATCAAAAAGGGAAAATATAATGTGCTTCCTGTATAAACAGGCATTCTTAAACACAGGATAAAAATATAAACAAGTGAAACAGTTCATAAGAGCTTGAATTCTAAGGGAAGAAGGTAATGCAAAAAAGGAACCTAGAAATGAGCAGAGAGGATACCAATGAATAAGATGTCTGTTGAAGAAGAATTGGCAATAAATCCAGAGAGTGAGTCAAGGGATGAGTGATATTGTTGGGCTCTTCCTGAAATAATGGGGTAAAGGAATTATCAAGATGGAAAATGGGACTTCTGGGAAGAAGTTTCTCCAGAAAGAGAAAAAAAGTGAGGAGGCAAAAAAGTTTAGAGAGTAAATTGAAGAATGAAAAAGGTTAATTGACTTGCCACTGACTACACAGCAGGTTTCTAAGTCTCCTGTTCTTTTTCCTCACCTTTCTGGAAGCTCCAGGATAGGGCATATGCCTCAGGGAAACTCCCTAATCCATGCATTTGCTATTTGATAGGGACTGTGTTTCCCCTGTGATAAAAGGAAATCCTATTTTTGTGCCAGAAACTTTTCTCAGTCGTTAGGACATGAAGAAAATATCAAATAATCCCTACCTTGTTATAACATTCATTCAATTAGGATAAAACAAGAACATATAAAATTAAATTTTAAAATAAAGTGAATTGGGTATAATTGGAAGTAGAGCATAATAATAACTGAAAACATCAAGAGAGATATCATTTAGGAAACAATACCTGAACTGAGCCTGGAGGGGAGGAGCATATTCCAGTGATAGAGAAAAAGCCTATATAGAGACACAAATATGGAAGATAGATTGTTTTGTTCAAGGATCAGTAAGGTAGGTGTGAGGGTATTGGGGGCATGGAAGCAGAATGGTGGGGTACAAAGAACGTAGACTCTGAAATCTGTGGCCCAGAATTCAAATCCCAGTTCTGACACTGTGACCTTGTCTTAGTCCCATAACTTCATACTGGATTCAACAGCCTCCAGTTGCTATTATTTAATGAGCTGAGTAAAATAAACCCAGAAAGAACAGTTTATATATTATCTCAAAGGCAATGGAGAGCCCCTAGAAGTTCTTGAACCAAAAGTGCGGTAACAGTATAGAGGATACATTCTGATTTTCAGACTAGCAAGTTGCATATTGCAAATTCCATAGTGTAGAATTTGATCATAGGTTTCTGGCTTCTCCTGCTCCCTTCCCACTATCCTGTCATCATCTCTACAGAAGCAGAAAGAGACCCATAAAATGGTGGGTAATCTGGTATTACTGTGAAAAGCTTCCAGGAATAAGTCACCACTCAATGGCCATGCCCTGATGATGAAACTCTATGAGGGTAACCTAGGCTGCTCTTCAAACTACATACAAAGCATCTTGGAAGAATCTACCAGATTTCATGCTCAAAAATCTAAAGTTTGGAAGTTCTCTCTCTCTGTCTCTCTGTCTGTCTCTGTCTGTCTCTCTGTCTCTGCCTCTGTCTCTATTTTTGTCTCTGTCTCTGTCTGTCTCTCTCTCTCCCCCTCTATATCTTTATTCTCTCTGGCTCTATCTCTCTGTCTCTAGTCTTTGTGTCTCTCTTTCTCTCTCTCTCTCTCTCTCTCTCTCTCTCTCTCTCTGTCACATACACATACACACATTCACAATAAACATGCACACCACACAATACATAGACATACATGTTAACCATACCCATATACACACCACATACATATATCTACACACAATGCAAACACACAATACACACACCACAAACATATACCAACAAATACATATCCACACTCACACACATACATACTCACACACCTACTCACACTCACACACACTTTCAACACATACACAAACACACTTACACACATACACACACAAACACACACAGGCTGTCCCCCATGCCACTCCACACAGATGGAAAATCATGAACCAGCTTAATAAGGACCTTCTACATTCTTGACACTGGGGTAAGCATTGGGGCACAAAGAAAGCCAGTTCCTTACCTCTAATGGGGGGAAACAACATGAAAATAGCTATGCTCAAACAAAACCTTGGCAGTATCACTTAGTTCATCATCATAAAAGATGAACCTTGGAAGCAGAAAGTCCTGGATTCAAATCCTGCCACTGACCATCTTGATAGTGTGACCCTGGACAACTGAATTGACCTCTTAGTACTATAAGATATCCTCTATGATTTATAAGTGGCAGAAAAATACATCTTGTATTTGTAGAGGGTATTTCCTCATTTGGGGATCCTAATAAAAATGACAGATATAATCATTATCTGTGTCTTAAAATGGTATAATAAACCATTATAATAGCTCAATATTTATTATTATTAATATTAATATAACTAAAATTGTTATATAGTGTACAGAAAGAGTCAAGAATAAGGGGTTCAATGTTTACCTCATATTGTCTGGGAATAAGTTTTAAACTCCCAGTGCCCCCAGAGAATTCTTAATCAAGGGTCCTTGAATGTTTTTCTATTTGTTTTAAATAACTTCAGTCTAATTGTTTCCTATATTATTCTCTGGATTTCATTTTGTGCATTTAAAACATGATTCAGAACAGTAATACATAAGCTTCACCAGAGACTAAAGCACCCATGATACAAAGACTAAAAAGCCCTTCTCTAAGACTATATGTTGTAGTTGAGTTGCTGATCTACATTGAAGTGATTTTTCCCAATGGTAGTTTACTACATCAATGAAAGCACAATAAATAAAATAAACAACAAATTTAAAAAATATGGAGGATGTGTTTATGTCACTGACAAAACAAAACAAATGGAAATTCTTCATGAATTCTTGTATTTATCAAGTATTACAATTCCTTTTTTATTCCATTTATTTCTCCCTTCCCTCTCCCTACTTCCGCCTACTTCCCTTCCAACCACTCACTCTTTGAAGTATAGGTACAGAATACGTATAATTATTCCCCTTTTACCTTATGTCATTCTTGCTTCTTAGAAATGTCAATCTATAGAGAATTAGATGCAAATAAAAGGTAGTTAAAATATGCCCCTCTCAAATATGTCACTTGTCACCTCCAGCCGCCTCAAGAAAGAATACAAGTCAAATGAGAAGAAAGAGTATGCTCCAAACACCAAAGCAAAATCTTAGTCATTTTCTTTCATAAATATCCATTAGGAGAATTCACATTTATAGAGTCGTGATATAGAATACTGAAGTTCCTTTCAAGACTTTGATATTTTCAGGCCACCCCATGATTTTTCATGGAATACGACAGAAGCTTGTCTTAAAAAATAAAATAAAGAATTACAGCATATCTATTTTCAAAGGGACCTCAGAAGCCTGAAACAGGAGGGGTATATGGAGTATTCAGGAAGGACTTGCAACTCTGTGGAGAGGGCTGTCAAGCTTTTTCATTGCTCATCCATCTTTGGTGTCTACTCTTCACCCAACTTTCACCTATCATTCTAAGAAGTTTTTGCTTTGATCACAACCCAATGCAACAGATTTTCTAAATGGGTTAAAGATTGAAGGGTACCAATGGAATTCAAATATGTCAATACATTAGGGGAAATGTGCATCATCTTCTGCAAATTATATATGACTAATTCCTCTCCTAATCAACCAGTTGAAGAACATTTATTGTCTACTACACACTAGGCACTACATACAACGTAACATTTCCTTAGATGCTTAGAATGGAGCATCACATTAACCTAAGTCTTCTCTAAGTCATAAACCTCTAGTTCTTCTAACTAATCCTCATATGACATGATCTAGAATTTCCTTACCAGTGTGATGGCTTTTCTTTGAAAACTCTACCCCATGGTTCCAGAATTGGAAGCCAAGACTGTAACTTTCATCTAGATCTGACTTTGCACATCATATCTATCAACTGTCTGGACCATGGATTCTTAGCTATTTCAGTATCTTATTAAGAAAAATAAGAATAAAAACAAGAAGAACAAGAACAAGAAAGAGCATTTATTTAGTAATTTAAAAACATTTCTTTTGACTTTCACAACAATCCTGGGAGGTAGTTACCATTATCACCATTTTTTTAACACTTGAAGAAACTGGCAAAGGTGCTTGCCCAGAATCTCATAACTATTAAATATCAGAGCCTAAATTTGAAGTCAGGCCTTCCTAACTGACCTAACTGAATTACTAAGTTGCTCCTTATATAATTTGCTGAAGTCTATTAATTCTGTTTCAGGATAATGTTTATAAATACATAAAATGAAACATATACAATCATAAAGGAATCAAATCATATTGAATTCAAAATGTAATTTTCCCCATCTGAGTTCACCAACCCTGATCCACCTCCACTCCACCAGAAATCTATACACAGACCAGAATGCCCACACCTACACTTTCATAGTAGAGCAACAGAGAGGAAGTTATTTAACCTCTTTGTGTATTTATTTCTTCATTTGTAACAGAATGAAACATTGAACACAATGACTACTGAGATTCTTTCAAACTCTAAAGTTATGATTCTATAACTATCCCTTACCTATATTAGTTTTATGTCTATCATATCATTGTTGTTAATTACTGAGCTTTCAATCCAGTAAAATCCCTAGACCTTATTTTAGATAAATCGGCTCCATGTTATCCTTGAGAAGCTGATTTTTTAACTTAATTAAAAAAATTTTATATTTCTTCAAATTAAATGTCAACTGATTAGATTTATAACAATATTCTATTTTTATATAATTAAAATTCATAATGCAACATCAAATACACACACACACACAAACATATATATATTTAGTCACTATGCATTTTAAAGGACTCTAAAGACAATTTGGCATGTGATCATTTTATCTCTAATTTGCAATTTAGAGGCTATCTAGTTCAGTCAATGACAATGAAAGAGTTGAACCCCACAAAAACAACATAGTTAATAAGGAGTCATCTAACATTTGCTTGAAGATCTACAGTGAGAGGAAACCCAACCCTTCAGCAGTCCATTCCACTTTTCTATAGCTCTGATTACTTTAAATTGGTTCTAAAATTATAATGTGAAATGATATTTAACTATTAATGAAAATTAGATTGGATCTAAAAATATTAGTAAAAGATTGTCCCATTAATATGTCATTAATGCAGACATTTCCTCAGTTTGGACTCCTGAACATCTCATTAGTTATAATGATGCAGAAGGGAGCTCATCCAATCAAGTGGAAGCAGAAGGAGAAACAGGTTGACAACTGACTGACCCTTGAACTGTGGTTCATTATTTTTCTACAGAAGCAATGATAAGATGCCTAGCCTAATCCTAGGAGAATATTCTAGGCTCCAATATCTATAGTGATGAATTATTACTAATGAAGTAAAGGGGGGATAGGGTTACTAATTTAGAGAGACTTAGGTAAATTTACATAGCCAGTAGAGGAGTCAGGGTGAGTACAAGATACCCAAAAACAAGGGATGTAGAAAATTCTTGTGCTAACAGTAACATGATAAATTTCCTGCAGTGGAATATTTGAATTTTCTTCCTCATTATGAATCCCTGGATAGAGTCCTATAAATTTTGACCTAGCAGATTACTGTGCATCTTTTTCAGGTGGCATTTTTCCTTAAAAAGATCCAGGGACTTTAAGGGACAGGAGGATGAACATGGATCAACAGCATTTTGTGGTAATTCCAAAAGCTAATTGACCTCTTTTCCCGCAATTAATAAAGATGGGACCAGAAACGCCTAAGTTCAAATTCAACCTTTAACACATCTTGATTAGGTGAATATGGATGAATGACATGACCTTGTAGTAATCTGGACAGTTCTCAGGCCTGAAGGAAGGAGTTGACCTGTAGCAGTGGAAATCATCTGGAAATTCCCTATACTACATTATTGCTTGTCCTTCATTTTAGAAAAAGACCATAACATCAGAGAGGAGATGCCATGACAGACATGTAAATTGAATTTGATATTTAGGGTGCCATGCAAAGCCACCAGCCTCACTTTCTCCTCCAGAGACATGTGGGGTTCAGTGGTCAGATATGGATCAGAATGACTGGAGATGGCCTGGAGGTAGTTAGGGCTAAGTGACTTGCACAAAGCCACATGGTTAGTAAGTGTCTGAGGGCACATTTGTACTCAGATCCTCCTGACTCCAGGATGAGCACTCTATCCACTGTAACATCTAATTGTCCTATAATATAAGAACTGTACATATGTATGGAGAGACAAAGTAATTAACAAAAATGCTCTTTTGATTTTACTTTTTTCACTTCTTACTAATTTCAAAGCTTATCATAACCCTCTAATCAAAATAGAAAGTTTTTAGTTTAGATAGTACAGTAAGGATGATTATAATATAGATAGCACAGTGGATAGAGCATCCAGCATGAAGTCAAGAAGATCTGAGTCCAAATCTGACCTCAGACACTTATTAGCTGTGTGACCCTGGGCAAGTCACTTAACATTATTGGCTTCAGTTTCATCATCTGTAAAATGAAAATCACTCCAGTATCTTTACCGAGGAAATACCAAATTGGGTCACAGAGAGTCAGACACACTTGGAAAAAACTGAACAACATCAAGTGTTACAAAATACTTTTACAATTTTATCTTTACAACAGCATCCTTGAGAAGTATGCGCTATTGTCGACCCTATTTCACAGAGGAGAAAGATTGGACAGATCATGCTGCTTGTTGGAGTATCACATAATAAGTGTCAGAGGTGGGATTTGAACTAGGTGGTACAGTGGGTAGAATATTGGATCTGAAGTTAGCAACACCAACTAGTTGAACCTGGGCAAGTTACTTAATCCTATTTGCCTCAGTTTCCACATCTGTAAAATGAGCTGAAAAAGGAAATGGCAAACCACTCTAGTATCTTTTCAAAAAAAAACCTAAATGGGATCATAGATACAATTTTTAATTTTTCAGTAAATATTACTCAGATCTTAACCATGCTGAATGACTAAATAACTATAAAACATTATATGTTGCCATTGGGTGAACAAATTTTTTAAAATGCAGAGCTCATACAACAGGGGAAAATCACCAAAGATGACTAGTATAGCTTAGAGTTAACTTAAGGAAAATTGCAACTTATGGAAAACAAATAAAATGTTAAAATGTTAAAAAAAAGAATGATAATAAACTCTCTCCACTGGAAAAAGAAAAAAAGAAAATTGTAATTTAAGTGAAATCTGTCTAGGACAATTTTTAAGCTTTCTTTTTATTACCTCTTTGCTGGCACTCCTTAGTCTCAGAGTCCAACCTGTTCCCATAATTGTTTTTAGCAGCTTGCCAAAATATAAGGTATGATGGCTCCCAGGGGTAAGGGATTTTTTAAAAAAAATTTTCCCCCAGCTACATTAAAAACAAGTTTCAATATTTATGTCTAAAACCTTGAGGTTCAAATTCTCTCCCTTCCTTCCACCCTACTCCCCCTCATTGAGAAAGAAAATATATAGCCATGAAAAACATTACTACAATAGACATGTTATTAAAGCAAACAAAACCACCCACACAAATAAAAGAGAAATCTTAAGAAAAATAAAGTGGGGGAAAAAAGCATACTTCAGTCTATATTCAGACCCATCAGCTCTGTCTTTGGAATAGTTAGTAATTTTTATCATGAGTCCATGAGAAAGGTAGGTCTTTCACAGTTGATCATCCCTCAATATTACTGTTACTTTGGATAAGGTGCATTTCCTATTGTATCTGCTCATATAAGTCTTCTACTGAGAATATCCTGTTCATCATTTCCCAGGACAGAACAGAATTTCATCTCAATCACATACCACAATTTGTTCAGCCCTCCCCCCAAATGTTGGGTATCCCCTCAATCTCTAGTTCCTCACCACTAGAAAAGAGCTGCTATAAATATCCCTATACATATAGATTCTTTTCTTCCCATATTTCATCTCTTCTGGTACGGCTAAGCCAAAGGCTAGCCCTTTGGGCATAATTCCAAATTGCTATACAGAACAGTTGAATCGTTTCACAATTCCTCCAACAGTACATAAATGTTTCAATTTTCCCACATCCCTTCCAACATTTATCATTTTCTCCTTCTGTCCTATTAGCCAATCCAATAGGTATAAGAAAGTAGCTCAGAATTGTTCCAGCCTGCATTTCTCCTATCAATAGTGAGGTAGGACATTGAAAAATATATTTAAATAGATTGCATTGATATACTGATCTGAAAACTGTTCAAATCTCTTGATCATTTGTCAATTGGGATATGGTTCTTATTTTTTAATAGAATTTTTACTCAATTCTCTGTTTGAGAAATGAAGTCTTTATCAGCAGAACTTGTTTCAATTTTTCCCACAGTTGCTCTTATTAGTTGTATTTCTCTCTATCCTATTCCCCACCCCCATTTATTGTATTTTTTCTCTCCTTTCATCCTGTCCCTTCTCAAACCTGTATTACATCTGATTACTCTCTCACACAATCTTTTTTCCCTTCTATCACCAACACCCCTACCCCCATCTCCTATCCCCCATCTCTTTCTCCTCCTATTTTGTACTAGGATAAGATCGATTTCTACACTCAACTGAGTGTGTATGTTATTCCCTCTCTGAGCCAATTCTTTTTATGATTATTATTTTTTTGCAAGGCAAATGGAGTTAAGTGGCTTGTCCAAGGCCACACAGCTAGGTAACTATTAAGTGTCTGAGGCCGGATTTGAACTCAGGTCCTCCTGACTCCAGAGCCGGTGCTCTATCCACTGCACCACCAAGCTGCCCCTCTGAACCAATTCTAATGAGAGCAAGGCTCACTCACTCCCTTTCACCTCGTCCCTCTTCCATTCCACTACAAAAACGTTTTCTTGCCTCTTTTATATGAAATAGCTTAACCTATTCTAACTCTCCTTTCCCTTACTTTCAGTACATTCCTTTCTCTCCAATTAACTTAGCTTTTTAAAATATATTATACTTTCAAATTCAATTCTCACCTGTGCTATTTTCTATATATGCTCCTTCTAACTGCCCTAATAAATGAGAAGGCTCATATGAGTAATAAGTATCATCTTCCCATGCAGGCATACAAGTAATTTAGCATCATTAAGTCCCTTATAATTTGCCTTTCCTGTTTACCTTTTTTATGCTTCACTTAAGTCCTGTATTTTAAGATCAATTTCTGTTCGGCTCTGGTTGTTTCATCAGGAAACTTTGAAAATCCCCTATTTCATTGAACATCCATCTTTTCCCCTGAAAGAGTATGTTCAGTTTTCCTGTTGTAATCCAATCTCTTTTGACTTCCAGAATATCATATTCCAAGCCCTATAATCCCTTAATGTAAAAGCTGCTAGTTTTGTTATCTGACTATAGCTCCACAATATTTGAATTATTTCTTTCTGTCTGATTGCAATATTTTCTCCTTGGAAGTTCTGAAATTTGACTATAATATTCCCGACACTATCCATTTTGAAATGTCTTTCAGGAAGTGATTGGTGAATTCTTTGAATTTCTATTTTACACCTTACTTCTAGAATATCAAGGTAGTTCTCCTGGAGAATTTCTTGGAAAATATTGTCTTGGTTCTTTTTTCTTTTGCTCATGACTTTCAAGTAGTACAATAATTTTTAAATAATCTATTCTAGATCTGTTTTCCAGGTCATCTCATTTTCCCAATGAGATATTTAACATTTTCTTTTAGTTTTTCATTGATTTAATTTTGTTTTATTGGTTCTTGATTTCTTACAAGATTATCGGCTTTCTTTATCTCGATTCTATATTTTAAGGAATTATTACTATGGTATCTCCTTTTCCGTTTGGTCAGTACTGCTTTTCAGACATTCTTCTCCTCACTGGCCTTTTGAACTGCTTTTTCCATTTAACCCAAACCAGTTTTTAAGATTTTTTTCTTTAGTTTGGTTTCTGTGAGTGTGTGTGTGTGTGTGTGTGTGTGTGTGTGTGTGTGTGTTTGTGTATGAGTGTGTATCTACTTTACCAAACTGCTGACTTGGCTTTCATGACTTTCCCTCAGAACTCTCATTTCTTTTTCCAATTTTTCCTCTACCCTCCTTACTTGATTTTCAAAATCTCTTTTGAGTTCTTCCATAGCCTGAGACAGATTCCTATTTTTCTTAAAGACTATAGTCCTATGGAGTATCAAAAGACACAATCAGAAGAAGATAATAAACTCAAAATTTCTGCATCCAAAGTAATCGTCTAAGGTAAGATTTTTCTTCTGTTGTTTGCTCTTTTCCTCAGTCCATGACTTGATTTTAAATCTTTTTTTTTTAAGGTGGGGTTTGACTCCCAGGGTGGAAGACACATTTCCAAGTTTTTGAGGATTTTTTGCAGCTGTTTTTAGGGACTGGCAAGTTCTTAATTCTTCCAAGGTCTTATGAGAGGATCTCACTGTTCTGGCCTATGCTCTGGTCTCTGGTTGACCACTAGCACTGCTTTCTACCTTAGAACTGTGAAGAGGGTCCCTGCTCTACTAAGTCAGTAAGGTCTGTTGTGGTTCTGCTTCTTTTCCTGAACCTGGGGCTCCAGTTTTCCATCTGGATCTGAGTATGGATGAAACAATAGAGTCCTGCCTCAGGGATAGTAAAGAGACCTCTGCAATCTTCCCCCAACCTCCTTACCATCCATGGGCTGAGCATTCTAGAAGCAGCTATCTGGTGGTTCCCTGCCTAGTGACTCCCCAAGCCTGTTCCTGGTCCCCCAGGGTCAAGTCTGTACTGAGACCCATACTGGCATGGTTTCCATGCTCACTCTGATGTGGCAGAGTTTTCCTGCTGACTTTCCAAGTTGTCCTGGGCAATCCTTGGACCGAGAGGTCTGGAAATCACCATGTTCCATGTACACAGGTGTTTGCAGGGACCCAGGCACCCTGGATCTGTTCCTGGATGACAGGAGGCAGTTCATGCCAGCATGACCTGGGCTACACTGCAGGACCTTTCTGCCTCTGATGTAATAGACTCTTCCTGTGGATCTTCCAAGTTGTCTTGGCTGGAAAATTATTTCACTCATTCTTTTTGTAGATTTTGCCACTCTAGAATTTGATTAGAATGTTTATTTAAAAGTCTTTGGAGTGGTTTGAGGGAGAGCTTACAGGAGTCCCTGCTTTTACTCCTCCATCTTGGCTCCACTCCCCACAACAAACCCCAAATGGGATCATGAAGTACCAGACACAACTGAAAAATGATTGAACAACACTTTCTTGAAGGAGAGTCCAATGCTCTACCCCTTGTTCCACCTAGCTGTCATCCTGTCTCTTTCAATCAAAAGTTCTCGCTTATAATAAATGGATATATAGCTAAACCAACCAAATCTTAAGTCCCTTACTGGATTGTATAGTTTATGAAGGTGGGAGGAATGGGATCATGGGAATTAGAGCAGGATGAGACCTTTCATATTATTCGATTCAAGGCCTTAATGTTAATAGCTGAACAGGGACAAGTGACATTCCCAAGATCTTACAACTAGCAAGTCTTTAAATCAGTCTTTAAATTCAAGTCCCCTGGCTCTACATTCAATGCTATTTTGACCAGAACACTCTGTGTAAATCTGCTAAATCTCTGTAGCCACACAACTAGAGTCATAGATACTTTGGCGCAGTACATAAATGAATGAGTAAACAAATAACTAAACTGGAGAATGTTTAAATTTTCAAGTTGTGCTATTCCCCAAAATAATAATGCCTCCATTATTGACTTTACAAGCACAGTCCTAAGGAAGCTAGAATGGAATCTAAGGGAATATGTGATGAATAATTAAATGAATAGAATAGTAGATGAATGGATTATATTTTGTTTCAGAAAGCTCCCCTTTACTAACATCATAAGTATAGATCCTAAATAGGCTGTGGCTACCTATAAAGTCACCTCAAATGGCACCCCAGATGGTTCTGCATTCTATTCCCCATCTTTCCTTCTCTCCCACAAATCTCTTCCTTTTTTACCCCCTTTGGGCTACATTCTAACAAATCAACCTGGAGCCAAATCTCATTTTCAGAAGCAGCCTAAGGCAAAATTCAAAAGCAGAAAATGCCTTGTCTTTCATACCCCCCAATCTTCTCTGCCACCATTCCCCATGTACTCTGAGCTCTCATATTGCCTGGGGCCCCATGCTCTGGCTCCTCAAATAGGCCAGCTCTTCCTGGAAGCACTCCTTAAGCTCAGAGCTTTTCCACACACTCAGATATACCTGTGAATCTGTGATCTTACTCATGTAGCTCTAACAGACAAGGAGGCACATTGGAAAGAGTGGAAATCTGGGTTCAAATACAAGCTCTTCCATTGTGTGATTGAGCAAAGGAACCTCTCTGGACTTCTGAGCTCTCAGCCCAGAGTGTCTACCTCATGTGCTACCTCAGTTCTCTTGACATTGAAAGGATATCTCACAGGAGTAATAAAAACTTTTCTTTGATGTGATCTTTTGACTTCACACACACACACACATAAGGGCATGATGGTATAGGAGAAAGACACTTTCCTTCAAGTCAAAGATCCAGAATTCAAATCCCACCTCTGACACTTAATACCTGTGTGACCTTGAGCATATTTGTAAACACTTTGTTCATTCAACCCATCAACCAATATGTGTTTATTAAGAAACTCATGTTTACAGTATTGGGCTAAGGACTGAGATTATAAAAGTAAAGTATGGTCTTCAAATGAGCCTCCATTCTATTAGCATAATTGTTGGTTTTGTCTTTCATTTTTTAAAAATTTTATTTATTTTAGGCAATTTAAGAGTGACTTGCCTAAGGTCACATAGCTAGGCAATTATATTTTTTTCAGCTAGGCAATTACTAAGTGTCTGAGGTTGCATTTGAATTCAGGTCCTCCTGACTCCAGGGCCAGTGCTCTATCCACTGCACCACCTAGCTCGCCCCTGTCTTTTGTTTTAAAAAGTATCCAAGATACCAAAGTGATCAATAGAAATATTGTGTAGACAGAGAACTGAGTTGCTCTACCCCTTTCTGGACCAAACTTGGGGCTTTCCTCACTATTTGAGGCAGCTAAATAGTACAGTGAATAGAGTACCCAGTCTAGAGTTAGGAAGACCTGAGTTCAAATCTCACCTTAGATATTGACTATCTGTGTAGCTTTGGACAAGTTATTTAACTTCTGTTCACTTCAGTTTCCTGAACCATAAAATGGGCATGATAATGGCATGTACCTAATAGGACTGTTATAAGGATCAAATGAGATGATATTTATAAAGTGTTTAGTATCTGAAACACAAAGCCTTGTCCCTTTTTCTTATGTCCCTTTTAGAACTTCCTTTTACCTGTATTGGTCAATACCTTCTCTACAACTTATATACATTTGGAGAGTTAAATGGTACCCTGAAAAATTGATTTTCCAAGCATGGTACGATTATTATGTGACAAAAATGAACCTTATACCAGATGTTCTCACTATACTGAGATCTCAACTCTGTCTGATTCAAAATAGATTCAAAGACATTTTAGGGAAAAGGATTAGCCACTGGCAGAGGTGATCATGAAAGATTTCATGGAGGAGAGAGAATGTGAACTGGGCTTTGAAGAAGGCTTGGATTCCAGGAGATAGATGGTGAAGGTCTCAGAGTTTCACTTGTCTTATTTTAATTGGGGTTGCTAAGACTAGGGAATGGGGCAGCTAGGTGCTACAGAGGTCAGAGCATTGGTCTGGAGTTAGGAAATTCTGAGTGCCTACCGGCTAGCTTATCCTTTATTCATAAACTATGACTTGACTCAGTTCGGCTGTAGTCAAGTTCTCAGTTGAACACTGAAGAGGCGGGAGACAAAGATGGAAAGTTCTCCATTTATTCAACCCCAAGCAAGTGCTTAAATACCTTTATCACCCCCAATCCTGAAGCATTCTCTAATTACAAGTCAATCAATGCCAATGCTTTCAGACATCAGGTGTTAAAAGTTTACTAAGTATTCCCACACACAACAGTCCCTTACAAGGAAGACCTGATTTCAGACACTTACTAGTTGTATGACCCTGGAAAATTCATTTAATTATATTTTTCTCAGTTTCCTCAACAGTAAAATAAGCTGGAGAAGGAAATGGCAAGGCACCCCAGTATTTCTGCCAAGAAAACTCCAAACAGAGTCATGAAAAGTTAGACATGACTGAAGAAATCGAACAATAACAAGCCTGGAAACAGAAAGCTTTGGGAAACCTGACTGATAGTTGTTTCAAATACTCGAATTGGGCTTATTAAGGAAGGATTAGGCCAGCTCTGCAAGGAGCAAGAACTAAGGACAATGAGTATGAGTTGAAGAACCATATGAAGTTCAAAACCACCCACAAGGTTAAAAAGAGAAAGGAGTTACCTCCAGAAGCAATGCAAGTCCCCGCCTGGGAGAGTTTCAGACTGAGGTAGAGAACATTCTTGCTTAGAGAAGAATTGCATTAAATGACTCCTGATTAAATGGAGTACCCTTCAGACTCAGAAATTTTCTGATTCAGCTCTGATTTTGGTATGCATTTTTGAGTTTTACAAAGCATTCTCACCCATAAGTTATTTCCCCATTAGGATTCAGGAACTCAGAGTGACTAGTTAATGTCTCCTAATTGCCTAGAAAGAAAAAGCCCAGAACTGAAGCTTATACAGCTCTTTTGACACCTAACACTGTTTGGCAATATTTACCCATAGCCAGATGCTTCACATCTTGTAATCCAAAATTCATGGACATCTGCTGGTGAGGGAGTTGAGTTTAATTAAGGCAGAAATCACAGTTAGATAGACTCTGAGGTCAAAGTTTAATGTACAGAATTGAACAAGTTTATTAAATAAGTGTGTGTGTGTGTGTGTGTGTGTGTTTGCATGTGTGAGTGTGTAAAAGAGAGACCCAGAAACTGACAGAGATAGAAATGAGACAGAGACAGAGAGACGGAGAGATCCATGTAAATGTCTTCAAGGACTTTCTGTGGATTCCATTTGGATGAGGTATGGGAAGACATGGATGAAAGCTCTCATGGATAGGCTTTCAATATCATTAGAGTGACTTCATATTTCTGATAATCACAGATCCATTGTGGTTTTGGATTATTAAATAGACACAAGTTTAAGAAAGATCAAAATATTTAGAATTGTGACCAGCTCAAATAGACAATTCTTATCCACAGGAAGAACTGATCCAATCAAACCATGACTTTCTATCAATGTGGGTGAGATGTAGTCTGAGTGGTTCCCTAGTCTCTGCCTAGCTGTAGATCTCACTTGGTGGAGGATAAACATTTTTGTCTTGATTCACGGGCAATAATGACCCTAAAGCCCTGTAAGAGTTTCAGAAGGAATTAACAAATTAAAAGGCCCCAAAGTCTAAGAGATAAAGGGATGATTTCCAAGAACAGATTTCTGAGAGCATAATGATTCTGCATCCAGAAGTTGAAAGACTATTAGTAAAAGTATGTAGTTACAAAAGATTACTTTTCAACCTTGGGAAGTTTAAAGGAAAGTATTAAAGCATTCCAAATGATCATCAGTTGAAGAAAAAGGCTTAACTCCACATTAAGATACAGTACAATGAGAAGTTTGCTCTTTGCATGGGCATTATATATGTATTCCAGTCAGACATTTTTCATTCATGTCTAATGCTTTGTGACTTCATTTGGAGTTTTTCTTGGCAGAGATCCTGGAGTTGTTTGCCATTTCTTTCTCCAGTTCATTTTACAGATGAGGTTAAAAGGATTAAGTGACTTGCCCAGAGTCACACAACTTCTATGAAGCTGGATTTGAATTCAGGAAAATTAGTCTTCCTGACTCCAGGATAGCACACTACTGTATCACCTAGCTGTGGTATGTGGTCTTAGATCGCGTAACCCTGGACAAGTCAATCTCAGCCTGTCTCAATTTTCTAAATGGTAAAATAGAAATAATAATGGCATATACCTCCCAGGGTCACTGTGAGGATCAAAAGAAATAATATTCATAAAGCAATTAGTATAGTGCTTGACACATAGGAAGAGCTTAATAAACACTTGATTCCTTTCTTGATAAATGTATAATTGTGTATTTAAATTATATATATGCATATGAATATCTACACATTGAAAGACATATGTATGGCTTAAAAATCAGCACTATCAGAACCATCTCAATCCAGTTTCATCTGGTCAAAGTCAAAGATTTTGAATCAGGGTAGTAAGATCACAGACTCTCATGAACATGACATCAAAAAATGAATGAATTACTGTTTGTCTCAGGTAATTCACACTCTATTTCACATATGAGAACAAACATGGCTATGTCATAACATCTGGCTTCATCTGTTAGGGAACAAGAAGAACATATATGTGCATTTCTCTGACAAGTGGCTATCCAACCCCCTTTGGAAGATGTCCATTGATAGAAAACTCAACAATACCTGAGTCATCACATTCCATATTGGGATAGCTTTAATTGTTGGTAAATTTCCTCTTATACCAAGTCTAAATTGTTCCTAAATAACTAACCAATTTCTCCTAGAGCTGTTGCATGGAGCCAAGACTCATTTCTCCCATTCTAATATTTAAGAATAATAGGGGTGGCTAGGTGGTGCAGTAGATAGAGCACCGGCCCTGGAGTCAGGAGTAACTGACTTCAAATTCGGGCTTAGACACTTAATAAATACCCAGGTGTGTGGCCTTGGGCAAGCCACTTGACCCCATTTGCCTTGCAACAACCTAAAAATAATAGCTTAAGACCATGGAAATTGTGCTTTCTCTTGAGTCCAAGGACCAGGTTTCAAACCCTAATTTTGATGTTTATGGCTTATGTGACCTTGAGTAAGTTACAAACTCCCTGGAATTGAATTTTCTCTTTATAAAAATTACTAGATGTGATTAGATAACCTGAAATTCCATTGCATCTATGATGCCCCAATGGAATATTTACTCCAGGATGAACTTATTCAGTTCCTTTAGATGATTCTTAAACAATATGAAACTAAAATCTGGGTCACATTCTTCTAATTAGGCTCCAAACTATCTCTGTCTTGGGACTAATCATAGCTTTATTTCTCATTGCTTGATTCCATCATCTTCTCTTATCTCTCTATATTTTTTATTTTTACTCTTCAAACTTCATAATTTTAAGTGGTTTGCACCAATTAAGCTGAAGGTTTGTCTTTCTAATCGAACTCTAAAATGCAACTTAAAGAAAATAAAATTCAGGTTATAGCTTTAGGGAAAGGGTAAAAGAGATGGGGTGAAACCATATGTAACTTTGGCAAATTCAGAAGAGTAGGAAAAATGGTTATTTTATGACTCACAAGGGTGGCTTAACTTGCTTGAATAACATGATTGTTCATTCATTTTTCATTGAAGGAGAGCAAGTCTTCAAAATTACTAAAAAAGAAAAAGACAGAAACAAAGAAAAAGTAAAGAAAAAAGATTTTTCCCTTCCAGAATTCCTTCGATCTACCAGAATTCCTTTGATCTAGGCCTTCCAAGATATCCTTTCTAATGTTCATCTCTATTCATTCCCCTAACTGTAGTACTCTCTCCCTCCTTAAATGATATTTATCTCTTTAACATTTTTTTTTGGTTTTTGCAAGACAATGGGGTTAAGTGACTTGCCCAAAGTCACACAGCTAGGTAATTATCAAGTGTCTGAGGCCAGATTTGAACCCGGGTACTCCTGACTCCAGGGCCGGTGCTCTATCCACTGCACCACCTAGTGGCCTTACATTGTTTCTTCTTAGTAGAATGTAAATTCCTTGAAGACAATTTTCTTTTGTCTCTGTCTTTCAATCTCTCTCTCTGTATGTGTGTGTGTGTGTGTGTGTGTGTGTCGGTGTCAATGTCAGTCTGTCTCTTCCTGTCTCTCTCCCTGTCTTTCTCTTTGTCTGTCTCTCTCTTTGTCTCTGTTTCTGTCCTCTGTCTCTGTCTCTCCATCTCTCTGTCTCTCTCCCTCCCACCCACCCCCTCTTTCCCTCTCTCCTATCCAAATCCTAATTTTAGCCAATAGAGATCGTGCTTTAGAGTCATATAGTTTAAAGTCCTGCTTCTGACACATCCTGGCTGGGCAACTTTAACCAAGTCATTTAATCTCTCAATGTCCCAAGCAAGTGAGAGTACAAATTGAAAAACAAATTGAAAGACAATTGAGACAATCCAAACTGATAAAATGTTTTCCATCTCAATAAAATAAAAGGTTCAGTAAAGGATGATGCTGAGGCTGGTGATGATGATTATGGTTGTGGTGATGATGATGTTTGTGGTGGTGATGATGATGATGATGATGATGATGATGATGATGATGATGATGATGATGATGATGACAGGGAGCTTTTATGGAATCTTTGAGGTTTATGAAGTGTTTTCCATAACATATCTCATTTGATACAACAACTCTGTAAGAGAAACGTTATGATTGTCCTCATTTTTCAAATAAGGAAACTGAGGCTACAGGAGGTTAAGTGGCTTGACTGAGAGTCACATTCAGGCAGGACCTTAAACATAGATGTTCCTGACTATCCATTAGTCTTTGAGCTCCTTGAGAACAGGGGCTGTCTTTTCTCTTTCTTTGTGTTTCTATCATTTAGTTCAGTGTCTATCACATTGTCGGCTTTTAATAACTGTTTAGTAACCATTTTACTGGCTTCATTGCCAGGCTCTATCGACTGGGCCATCTAATTGATTTAAAGGGAAAAAAATAAACAGAACCAAGCACATGGTAGACCACTAGATTCAAAATTGTTGAATGGGGTGTAATTAAATTAAACTCTTCTGTTTTGTTTCAAGTGAAATGACCAATAGGAGGGTGTTAATCCCTTCACTTGATTGTATTTAGAATTAAGCTAATGAATCTAAAAGAAGATTTGGGGTCTTATAAGGAAAGCACCAATTTCTTAGAGTTGAATGACAGTTAAGATGAATATAATAGTAATAAGCTGAAAAAATGCACTGTGTTAAGGTTTCTAGCAGTCATTGGAGCCGTCAGTATTAAATGATAATTTTCTTCCCTGATGAAATCACACTAATCAAGTTGCCCCTTTTTCCCAGCTGGGTTGAGTCTATGTAAAAAAATGCTGTGATAAACAGATATTATTTTTACCAGGTCACTAATCACAGGTGTGCATATCTAGTGATTAATTATAGTTACTGACTAAGCAGAGAATTATATTAAATAAATTCTTTTTTAATGGGGGAAAGTCTAGGTCATGATTACTCAGTGATTTTACCCTCATCTAAGGACTTAGATTGGGTGGGGCTCAAGACTAAGGGAGGGATTTCATGGGCTGACCAAAAATGGGGAAGGAAATGCTCAGGGAAGAATTAAAGCTACATTCTTCTCTTCATTAGTAAACATCTTCCTTTTTAACAAAATTGCTTATTTGTACATTCATTTCTTTATAAACATGTATGCCCTAGATACTTGTGTCTATATTTTTATGTATGTTTATGCTTGGGCATAAAAGTTTATATGTGTGTGTATGTACATATATATATATATATGTATATATATATATATATATATATATGTATATGAAGATACCTACAACTATATTTGCATTTGTATACATTTTGTGTGTATGTGTGTGCTTGTGTGTGTGTGTGTGTGTGTGTGTGTGTGTGTGTGTTATTCTCCCTGATTGTTCTTTACCTCTCTGAAGCCTTTGACATTGTGCATCATCTTCACTTCCTTCTCCTGGTCCTCCTAAAACAATTCCTTCTCAGTCTCCTTTGCTAGATCCTTAACCATGTCACAAACATTAACAATGGTTTTCCCACAGGATTCTCTGCTGGGCCCTCTTCTCTTTCTCTACTACTTCATTTGGTGATCTCACCAGCTTCCAGGGATTTAATTGCCATCTATATGCTAATGATTCTCAAATCTATCTATACTTCCTTTCCTAACCTCTCTGCTCACCTCAGGTTTTACCTCACCAACTATCTCTAAGACATCTCAAACTGCTTGTCCAGGAGAAATCTTAAACTCACATGTCCAAAACTGAGTTCATCTATTCCTATAAACCCTTCCCAATTTCTCAGGCTCTTAACCTAGGTGTCATCCTATATTCCCACTTTCCTTTATATTCATATCCAATATGTTGCCAAGATCTGTCTATTTTTTCTTTGCTATATCTCTTGAATATGCATCCTTCTTTCCTCTGATTGTTATTTGTCCTTCACTTCCAAAGAGGACCAATGATATCATGAGAGTGATGTCTTGGCTTACAAGTAAACTGGATTTAAGTGAGGCAGATCTGTGCAAAATCATCAACCTCATTCTCTTCTCCAGGGTCATTGTAGTCCAGTGGCAAGACATAGGTTAAAAAGACTGGCAATGACCCAGGAAGCATTGGGAGATCTTCCCTTTGTTATTACCATGACCATGGTGCAAACCCTCATCATCTTATGTTTAACGATAACCAATAACTTCTGTCTGTCTGCCTTAAATGTTTCATCACCATAATCCATTCTCAAATTAGCCACCAAATTGATTTTTCTAAAATACAAATCTGACCATCTCTCCCTCCCCCCACACCCCTTTCCTACTCAATAATCTTCAGTGGTTTCCTATCATCTCTAGGATCAAAGCCTTTCATAACTTAGCTCCCAACCCTTACTTTTCCAATACTTTTATACTTTATTCCTAATCATAAACTGTGGTTTAATGATACCCTCCTTCTCCTCCTTCTTCTTCCTTGAACTAGACCCTCCATCTCTTGACTCCAGGCATTTACTTTTTCTGTCCTGCATACCTGGAATGCTCTCTCTCTCTCTCATCGTCTTCACCTATTGGCTTCCTTGGGTGGGTGGTTGGTTGATTTTTGTCCAAGAGGACCAAAATGACATCACGAATTGGTATCTTATAGTATGTAAAGAATGCTCTACCACAGGGCAGGCACAAATAATCTTTATGATCACCTGGGGTGGGTTCTTTATAAAGGTGCCCATCTCACATTTCCTTGGAAATACTTGAATTCTATTTTGCTCGTAGAACACAATATCTTCTCTGATGAGGGTATGCCATGCTGGGTGTTCTCCCATGTTGCCCAATATTCCTTTACACAACTAAATTTCCTGCCCATCTAAAATTCCATCTTTTATTGGAAACCTTTCTAAACTCCTCCCAATTTTAGTGCTTTCCTTATTTTGATTATTTCTTCTTTATCCTGATTAGATTCTTTTCCTGTATATTGCTTGTTTGTACATATTTAGTTGCTTTTTTTGTCTTCCCCATTAAATTGTGAGTTCTTTTAGGGCAAGAACAATCTTTTTTTGTACCCACCACACTTTGCACATAATAAACACTTAAATTTCATCAACTAGAAATAAAAGTGATTCCTATGAGACTAAAAAAGGGGGGGAAGACATACTAGATTCTATGGAGACAAGATGAACAAGACTTAACCACTCAGTGAATGTGAGAGATGAGGAAATATAGTGAATGTCAAAGAGGAAAGACAGGTGTCAAATCTGAGTAACTGGGATACTAGTGACAATATCAATAGAACTAAGCAAGTTGGCAGGTTTAGAGGGAGACATGAGATATTCAAAGAATCATGAGATTTGCAAAAATCTCAGAGATGGATAGAAATTCAGAGCACCAATTAATTTGTGAACAAGAATCTTTTCTAAAATACTTTAGTGAATGGTCATACTATAATAATACCACCTAAAATAATTTACTTTGCAGATCTAGAAAGAAATGATGACAAAATTCATCTGAAGAAACAAAAGGAACACAATGAAATAACTGTGAAGGAAAGGGGCCTAGCAATACCAAATCTCAAACTGATATTTCATAATTATGAAAAACAATTTTGTGCTGGATTATAAATTAATGGTCAGATAACCTTCACTTAAAAACCTGCCAATTGCAGTTCATTTCCCTTTGGGACAGGTCTAATTATTGGTGGATTATTTTTGTTTGTTTGATGCAGTGGCTAAAGTACTGGTAGTTTTTGAGTCAGGAGAGTGGGAGTTTGAATCCAGCTTCAGACATTTGACACTTACTAGCTATGTGACTTTGGGTAAGTCACTTAATTTGGGGCCTTACATCCAGGAATATTTCCAGTCATCCTGATTCCTATGTGGCCACTGGACCCAGATGGCTCTAGAGGAGAAGGTGAGGCCTGATGACTTAACACAATCTTCCCTTTTTTTCTGGTCTTTGGAACAAATTAGAACAAGTCCAATCTGTCACAAATACTTGAAGATACCTATCTTGTCCCCTCTGTCTTCTCAGTGGGGAATAGGAGATAGTAAGTGGTAGAGTGAATAGGGTGCTGAGCCTGGAGTTAAGATCTTTGTTCAAATATGACCTCAGAAAGTTACTAACTATATGACCCTGTGCAACTCAATTAACCTCTGTCTGCCTCAAGTTCATCAACTGTAAAATTGCAATAATAGAAACATCTATCTTTTGGGGTGTTGTAAGTGTCAAATGGAATACTATCTATAAAATACTTTTATTTGTCCTTTCTTTCAAAGAAGGTCAAGGACATATGTTTATGTATTGACTTGCATGTAAATTGAATTTAATGAGGCAGAGTTGCACAAAGTCATCAGCCTCACTTTCCCTTCCTGAGTCATCAAAGTCCAGTGGGAAGGCAAAGAATGACTGGTGATGGCTGGGGATGCAGTAGATGATCTTGGCCTCTTTGAAGTTTGACCAAGCTCTAAGAACTTCACAGTACCTGTTTTGCTGGCCTTCATGGTCATAGAGACAAATGGTTCCCATCTACCTATTCCACTGGGAAAGTCTTCACAGGTTGGTAGACATCACTCCACCTCAACATCAGGTTTACGACCTTGGTTACCCTCAACCTGATTTAGCTCATTGTCTGGCAAAATCATTTACTGTAATGTGGCTGCTCCAATAGCTTCTTAGAGCCATAGGTGGGAGTTGAGTAAAAGTGGATACCTTCAAACAGTATATACTTAATGCATGCTTGTTCTGTTCCCTTCTCCCCTTCTTCAGACTGAATAGCCCTACTTCCTTCAGAAATTGCCATATATCATCATCTCAAGACCTTTCACCATTCTAGTCACCCTTTTCTAGATATTATTCTTGCTTATCTATGTTTTCTTAAAAGGTGATATTCAGAACTGAATATTATATTCCAGCTTTGGGCTGAGTAGGGCAGAATGTAGGAGGCCTAGTTCCCCCTTTTTACAGAGAGACATTATGCCTCCCTTAATGTGGTCTATAATGGAACCCTGCTGAAATGTATTGAATTTCCTTTGTAGTTCATCTCCTCTCTTTCTAGACCCTCTCCAAGGTCCTGCAGATTCCTATAGATACCATGCTGACAGCTAGGGAAGGGGAAATGAAGGAATTAATGAGACATGTACTCAATCATTTCAGTAGGAACAGGGATTTGGGTTATCTGCTGAAAAAGAGAAGGGGTAGAATTAGAGGTTCAAAAAGAGATGTTCTGAAACAGCAACAAGATAATGTGGGTTATGAGGAAAAGCTGATGAATGAACAGATTGCTACGTCACAGCTGAGGTCCTATTGAAGCTAAAAAGGAGGAATTTTTAATGCCCTCATTCATCAGTTTCATGACTTCCTTCAGCAAGACTGAATCATACAGTCATAAGGGGAGGTAAGGCAGATGGCAGAGGTCAGCCAGGGTGTATCCTACCAAGTTTGAGCATTTGATATCTGGCAGATAAAATAGTCACATTATTAACTGAACTTACCTCTTTCCATTCTGTTGATAATATAAAGATCCATCAACCAACAAATATTTAATGGGCATCCTAATCACAACTGGTTTAGTAAGAGCTATAAGCAAATATAAAGCCATACTTATAATCATTATAAAGAAGAATTAGACAGAAGGATGCCTGCCTTCAAGTATCTTATAGTCTAGTTCTACAAGAAGTCTTTCCTGAACCCCCCAAAACTTTTACTTTAAATTCAGTTTCAATGTCTCTGTCTTTCTCTGTCTCTCTCTTTCTCCCCTCCTTTCTATGTCTCTTTTTCTCTCTCTGACTGTCTCTCTCTCTGTCTCTCTTTCCCATTCTCTCTCTCCCCATTTCCCTTTGACTCTTCTATCCTTTTCTCTCATTCTTTCTCTCCTCTTTGTCACTATGCATACCTACATACTGGTATATGTATAGAGAGACACACATGCCTATTCATCTCCTAGACACCAATTTATGTTCTCATCCTCATTTAGAATGTAACCTTCTTGAGGGCAGGAACAACTCCTCCTTTCTCTTTCTG
Source organism: Macrotis lagotis (assembly GCF_037893015.1). NCBI lineage: Eukaryota > Metazoa > Chordata > Mammalia > Peramelemorphia > Peramelidae > Macrotis > Macrotis lagotis. The sequence continues at coordinate 665,301,465 of NC_133666.1, forward strand.
TCACAGGCACTTTGGAGCACAATCAATATTTAGTAAATGTTTATGTAGAGGACAAGAAGTCAGTGAAACAATGAAGCAAAACAAGATTAGTTAATGAAAATCTATACCATATGATGTAAGTGTTCAGAGTAACAGAAAGTGAATGAAGGCTGGAAATGTCTCAAGATAACTGGTTAAAGGAATCATGGTTGGTTAATCTTAAGAAGAGAAGATATAGGAGGGTTATGGGAACTGTCCTAGCATACAAAGTGCTATTATAGAGAACATATGATATAGTCATGTTCTGCTTGGTTCCAGATGGTAGAAACAGGAACAATTTGTGCAAGTTATAGAGAGGCAAATGAGGATCTGATGTCAGAAAACCCTTTCAGACCCACTCAGAACTATGAAAATGTGTAATGTACTGTTTAGCAAAGAGATAATTCTTTTCAAGCATAGAGTATAAGACCACTAGTCTAAAGGGGAGAGTTTATTCAGGCTGGAAAGACAAGGAGGTCCCTGAGATGGGGGCTCTTAATGGAGAAAATGGGGCTCATCTGGATTCTTAAAGGATAAATAGAATGTGAATTGGCAGATGAAAGAAGGAAGGCATTCCATATAAGAGAGACTCAAGAAAGCAGGTGTGACCTTGCTTTCATTATTAATCTCTCTAGTCAAAACCTAAGTCAATAAACATTCGAATATTTGATCCAACAAACATTTGCAGAATTTCTACTATGTGCTTGGCTTTATTGAACAGAGTGGTATTCCTTGAAATAAAAGTGAACCAGTAAACTCAAAATTGAAAGCAAAGAAGAGAAATCCTGCCTCCCCACTGTATACCATTCAGACTGCATCCTATACCATGCAACTCATCTAGTAAAATCAATTTCAAAACTATTCCACATAATAAAATGTTATCGTTTAATATCAAGATATAAAATTAATGACACAAAAAGCACAGTATTAATGCTGAGTCTCCCAATGCTCTATAATTCAGACATAAGAAAATCATTCAATTGGAATCGAAATTGCTTTTGACGCTTAAGAATACAATGTCCTAAAATACCAGGACGTTTGTAAAAAATTAAATTGCCAGAAATGGTGAAAATCGAAGTCATTCAAGGTGGGTGGAACGTCTTCTTACTATCTCACTACATATTGTAAGGAAAGCCATTAAAAAGAGTTATATGCTGGTAGTTTATTTAGATATTTGTCACACTTTATTTAGAGTTATAAATTGAAATGTTTGCTTTGAAGGAAGCAGCTCCATGAACAGAGCTCTACATAGGATTTCTTTTGCCTTAGACAGTTTTAAGGGAGTAGAAGTGGGTGGGGAGAGGTGTAATCATTCTAGGAATGTCAGTGACCAATCCCTGAGAAATTTATACCTTTAACCCATGGTGTTTAGATGGGAAATTAGGTGGCACTGTGGATAGAACACTGGCCTTGGAATCAGACTCATCTTTATGAGTTCAAATATGGTCTCTGTCACTTACTGTGTGACCCTGGGCAAATCACGTAACCATATTTCCCTCAGTTTCCTTATCTTTAAAATGAGCTGGAGAAGGAAATGGCAAACCACTCCAATATCTTTGCCAGGAAAACCCCAAACAAAGAAACAAAGAGTTGGACATGACTGAAAGGACTAAATTACAAGAAGTTAGGTGAAAAATGTAGATTTTTTTGATGAAGCATACCACAGAAATGAGACCCTGGAAATGCTGGGCTGAGAGAGTGTACCATGGTCACAGGTTAGTGGAGGACTAATAAGGAGTTGGAAGGATAAATGCCAAGGGAGAAATCTTCTCCTCTCAGAGATAAAACACATTCCCTAGAATTTAACCTGGAACAAAGGCTCATTGGTCCATCCACTTGCCCATGATAATTTAAAGAAAGGAACACAGTAAGTACAAGAAGATGGGAATATATTTTTTTATTTTTATTGAACTTTACAATTTTCCCCTAATCTTGATTCCCTACCCCCAAGTCCCACAGAAGGCAGCCTGATAGTCATGGCATGGCTTCCATGCCATACATTGATCAAAATTGAATGGGTTGAAAAAGAAATCATATCTTATAGGAAAAAATAAAATATAAGAGCAAAATTACATAATAAAATGAAATTTTTAAAATTAAAGATAATAGTATTTTTCTTTGTTTAAACTCCACATTTCATTCTTTGGATACAGATGTATTCTCCACCACAAATACCCTAAAATTGTCCCTGATTGTTGCACTGATGAAATGAGCAAGTCCCTTAAGATTGATCATCAACCTCATGTTGCTGTTATGCTGTACAATATTCTTCTGGTTCTGTTCATCTCGCTCAGCATCAGTTCATGCAAATCCCTCCAGGCTTCCCTGATTTCCCATCCCTCCTTGGTTTCTAATAGAACAATAGTGTTCCATGACATACATATACCACAGTTTGCTAAGCCATTCCCCAACTGAAGGACATTTACTTGATTTCCAATTCTTTGCCACCACAAGTAGAGTCTCTATGAATATTTTTGTACAAGTGAGGTTTTTACCCTTTCTCATGATCTCTTCAGGGTATAGACCCAGTAGTGGTATCGTTGAATGAAAGGGAGTACAAATTAGTGTCTCTGATTTCCCACATCTCTTCCAACATTGATCCTTGTCCTTTCTGATCATAATCGCCAGTCTGAGAAGTATGAGGTGGTATCTCAGAGATGCTTTAATTTTCATTTCTCTAATAATTAGTGACTTAGAGCAATTTTGCATGGATTGCTTTGATTTCCTCATCTGTAAATTTCTTCTGCCTATCCTTTGACTATTTTTCAATTGGAGAATGACTTGTTTTTTTTTATAAATTTGACTCAGTTCTCTATATATTTTAGAAATGAGTCCTTTGTCAGAAATACTAGTCATAAAAATTGTGGGAATATAAAATTGCCAATCAACTGTGAGAAAGAAATTGCAAGAAAGACTTCACTGGAGAATTGTGATCTCAGAAAATCTATTGGGCCAATCATGGAATGAGTAATGGTAGTGGTTATCTCACAAAATTCTAAAAATCTCAGATAAAAATTTTTAATAAGATCTTTTGGATATCTGGAACATTGGAGAGGAAGAGAGAGAGACAGAGAAAGAAAAGAGGAGACAAGAAGTTCAGGCTCGGTTTCCAATTTTAACTAATTGTTCCTGTTAGGTCATAAACACAGTGATTGGAGCCAAAAGACATGAGTTCAGATACTACTGATGCAAGGTACCTAAATGACTTTATGGAAGTTATTTAATAAGATCCCTGGACCTCGGTTTCCTCATCTAAGCAATGATGAGCTTGGAGTAAATGCTCTTAAGATTCCTTCAAGATGTAAACTTATACTAAATTATCTAATTTCTATATTAGTGCAGACCTTCCAGTTATCACCAAATTTGGGCACCCTAAGTAAAAGTCTCTATCACCCCTCCCAAATGGGGTCACAAAAGGTCAACCATAACTAAAATAACTGAATAACAACAACAAAGTTGGGGAAGGGGGAATCCTTCCTGACTACAAGATTTCCTACCTACCTCATCAAAGTATAGAAATCCATCAATGATGATATGAAGACACTTTAAAATGGAGGTGTAAAAGTGGGTATAAAAATCAACATGTGCTAAACTCTCACAAGCAAGGCAAAAGAGGATTAGTCTTATTCTCCATGGCCCCAGAGAACAGACCTAAGGCAAGAAATGGGAGATACAAGATTGATAATGTCAGTTTCATGTGAGGAAATATTCTCGAAAATTAAAGTTGTCTACAATGGCACAATGAATAGAGTGCCTGGCCTGAAGTCAGGAAGATTCTTTGTGAGCTGAAATCTGGCCTCAGACATTTATTAGCTGTGTGACCTTGGATAGGTCACTTAACCCTATTTGCTTCTGTATTCTCATTTGTAAAATGAGCTGCAGAAGGAAATGGCCAACCACTCCAGAATCTTTGCCAAGAAAATCCCAAATGGTACTATGAATAGCTGGACATGACAGAAAATTATTGATATGAACATGTAGAATGGGCTGTTTCGAGGATTGGTGAGTTTCCCTTCAGTGAACATCTCCAAGCAAATAGATGACCACTTATCAATTATGTTTGTGGATAAACATTGTAGCTGTATTACAAGTGTGATTTCATAGAAACAGAGTGATTCAATAGTACAATAAAATGAAGATTCCTTGAAGTCACAAAAACTCTTTATGTGGAATTAATCAGCTAGAAGAACAAGCCAAGAAGGCACAAGCAAAGCCAAGTGGAAGTTTGGGCATCTCTAAATGAGTTCTGCTTTGCTTCCCACCATTATGTTATCCATGAAACTATCATGCTGTGAATTAGTATGATCTTGTGTATGAGTCCCTGGCTACTAGCCAAGAACCTTTTTAAATATCTCATTGTTATCAAGGAAAGTCATTTTAGCTGCAACATGAATTATATGGTTCACTAAGTTTTAGTAAACAAGCTTGTTCCAAACTAGAAAAGTCATTTCTAAAAAACAATTAACAATGGATTAGATTTAGCACTAGGAGAGAAGCCCAGTACTTAGGACAAGGGATATTTGTAACCAGAGCAGCCAAAGGAGGCTCAGAATGGCATGGACAAATCCAAGAGACAGGTCTCCTGGGGGCTACAAGAAGACATAACTATAACAAGAAAAATCCAACATTGGGAAGCTTTGTTGTTATTTTGATTCATTTTAAAATTGTAATAGCTTTGAAATCCAATTGATAGCCAAGCAATATCTATTGGTTTTAGTTCCTGGGGCAAGGTAGGGGAAAGGGCAGCTAGGTGGCATGGTGGATAGAGTTCCAGATGTGTAGTCAGGAAAACCTAAGTTCAAATCCAAATTCAAACACTTACCAGCTGTATGTCCTGGGAAAATCACATAACACCCTTTACCTCAATTTCCTCATATTAAAATGAGTTTGAGAAGAAAATGGCAAAGAAATGGCAAACCTTTCCAGTATGTTTGCCAAGCAAACCCCAAATGGGGTCAAAAAGAGTCAGACATGGCTACAATGGCTGAACAACAACAAAGTTGAGGAAGGGGGAAACTTTCCTGACTCTACAAGGTTTCTCCATTATTGAGGGTAGGTGTACAAATGAATCACAGATTCTTTCAGAACATGAAAGTGAACTCTGAAGTCATCTAATCCAGACCATCTCTGGTTTTCATATGAGGAAACCAAGATTCAGTTGAAGCTCTTCCTAGCATCACACAGTAGAAAAATCAAAAGGCAGAATTTGAATCAAGGTCATCTCTCTAAATAAGGAGTGTGCTGGAACCAGAGTGTACCAGACCGATTGTTAAGCTATATACACCATAAAAGCTGACAAACAAGAAAAGTCATATTTATTCTTTTTTAAATTATTTAGAATTAAGAAAATGAGGGAGAAATTGTTAATGACACAAAATTAAACTTGAAGTGGGTTGCATATTTTGGGCAGCCAGGGGTTCCAAAGTGGATAGAACACTGACCCCCTGGAGCTCAAATCTGACCTCAGATACTTAAATACCTAGCTGTGTGACCTTGGGCACATCACTTTAACCCATTGCCTTGCAAAATAAAAAATAAAAAAGCGAGTTGTATATGAATTTTTTTTCCAGAAAATCCAATCACTGAACAATTACTAACATGTTGTACCCTTAAACCCAACAAGATACTTGGAGATAAATTCAGTCTAAAGTACCAAGGGTTTTCTACATTGAGGCACAAGGATGGAGAAACATACCCCAGAAATGGGGACAGGTGTAATTCAAGAAGGAAGCATGTTCCAGAAATATGCCATCAGTAATATCCAAGAAAAGTCCAATAACCCCATCCTGGTTACCTGGTTATAACTCTATTGATTATATATGTATGTATGTATATATATATATATATATATATATATATACATATATACATATATATATATATGTATATATATATATATATATATATATATATATATATATGTATGTATGTATATATGTTCTCTCTATAGACTTATTGCAATTCTTCCCCAAATTTTCCTCCTGAAGATTTTGATCAGCATTTTTTGAAATACTCTCCATATAAAATACTCAACATCTCAGGGTGTGGGGGTTGTTCAGGGAGCACTAGCACCTCTGGTGTGAAGGCTTGCCCAGCCCTTACCAGGGCTCATCCATCTTTTGTATCCACCTAATGAATTCAACTCTCACCCATGTCCCCAATAAGCTTTAGGAAGCTTTTAACGAAAAGTTACCTGTCCTTTTTCCCCATCTTATGAATTTGTGAAGCTAAATCTTCCCAAATGTTGATACAAGGCAGACCATATATTTCCAATTGTGTTGTTTGTCCTTCATTCTCTAAGAACATGACATCAAGAGGTGATGCCATGACATTCACATGAACTGAACTTGAGTGAGGGGGCTGTATAAAGTCACTAGCCTTACTAGCAACCACACCTGGGTAAAACAATCTAAGCAAATGAACTAAACCAAATTGAGGGTAACCAATCCCATCAGTGAATGTGAAGACTTCCCCTGGTATAAGGGGGTGGAGGAGAGTTATGTATTCCAATGGCAATGGAAAGCTCAAAGCTTGGTAGATTATTGAAGATGCCAAGGTCATCCACTTGGCCATTGGCAGAAAATATCATTAACTCTGGAAAAGAGAGTGAGTCCAACTATTTTGTACAATTGTGCTTCACTTAAATCCAATTCACTTAAGAGTTGAAACATCACCCTGTGATTCATTGGTCCTCTTCAAAAACAAAGAATTACCTTTTGATCCTCCAGTTAATGGTTTTTGGCTGCTAACGTAGCATCCAAGCACGCAATTCTCTCTTCTTCCTTGCTGTCTCTATTGGTGCAATGGATAGAGCACTGGCTCGAACCTGATCTCAAACACTTGTCACTAGCTGTGTGACTCTGGGCAAGTCATTCAATCCTGATTGCCTCACATCCAGAGCAATCTCTAATTCATTGTTGCCCATTGAATACAAAATGATCCAAAGGAGAAAGTGAGACCAGTGACTTTATACAGCTCCCTCATTCAAATTTAATTCATGTGCATGTCACCTCTTGATGTTATGTTCTTCTTAGAAAATGAAGGACAAACAACAATAAAACTGGATAGACATAGACTACCTTGTATCAACATTTGGGCATATTTAGCTTCAAAACTTCAAAGGATGGAGAAAAAAGGAAGGTAGTTTTTCATTAATTTTCATAATTCTACCGGGAAATTCCATCCCAGGAACATAGGATGAAAAATCTTCAAGAATGAAATGCTAAAGGTATAATCTAAAATAATTCCAAATAGGAGGAAAAAATACAAATTGTCTGAAGAAACTAATGTAGATATCTAGTAACCTCACCAACTAGTCGGTCAATGAACACGGATTTATTGTGCTTATCATATGGTGGACACTGGGCTGAACATTCAGGATATCAAGCAAAATAGATTTGGGGGGGATATATACAAAATGGTTATGTTTATCCTTCTTTCTCAAAGAAGAACACAACATCAAGGAGATGATGTCACAAGAAAAAAGTGAATTGAATTTGAATGAGAGGATCTGTGTTAAGTCATCAGTCTCAGTTTTTTTTCTTGAGAGTCATCTGGTCCAGTGACCAGACATGAATCAGGATGACAGGTGACTTACCCAAGATCACATAGGTAGTAAGATTCAAGTATCTGAGGTTGTATTTGAACTCAGGTCCTCTGAGGTCAGTGTTCTCCAAGGTCCGTGTTCTCCACTGTACCACCTGCTTTCCCATAGACTAAAAACAAAAAAAAAAATACAATAAAAAAGAATTCACATGATATAACACAAAATATGGAAACATGGATGGGTAATAGAGGATGAAGGGCTAAGCATGGCATGATCTTTTAAGAATTGTGTGAGTAGAGTCAAAGCTTGATCAGATAAGATGGCTCCAAGCCTGAAGTTCAGTAGCTCTGAGGTAGAGTAGCTCTAAAATCTAACAGGTATCTGGACTGTCTGAAACCAATATGGTAGCCCCCATGAAGTAGAGGGTGAGAGGCACTAGGATGCCTAAGAAGAGGAGAACTAAGCCATGTCAGAGATGGAATAGGCTACAAGTCTTTAGTAATATCAGGTCAGCAGTAGGATCAGGTCTGTGAATGGCCTCTATACTTCCCAATTGAGTAAAATAGGGACATGTGGTCTTTAAAAAGTCAAGAAAGAAATTATTAAAGGTCAGAACCACTAAAAGTGGTGAGAAATGGTAAATCTAAGTTAACAAAAATGTTTGGTTGCTTTTTCAGCTGTTAGGGGTAGGAGGAAGATCAACCAAGGGGTTGAAAGACTCATTATGGTCAATACAATGATAAAAGTAGAAAGAAGGCAAGTCTGTTCAGCTCTAATTTTGTTTATGTTTACACTGTCAAAGAAATTGAATTTGACATTGAAAATGAGAAAACAAAAAAATGCTTAGCAGAGATAATTCTTAAAGAGAAAAAAGTAAGAGGGCATGTAATTGTTCTTGATGAAGGAGGCAGAATAGTAGAGTAGAAAGAGTCTTGATTTAGGAATTCAGAAGACCTGTATTCTAATCTCACTTTGGATGATTGTTATCTGTATTTTTGTGTGTTTGTGTGTGTGTGTGTGTGTGTGTGTGTGTGTGTGTGTGTGTGTAACTTTGAGCAAATCACTTAACTTGTTAGAGTCTCCGTTTCCTCATCCATAAAATGAAGTGGTTATACTAGGTGCTCTCTGAGCTCCAGGTCTATAATCCTATGAAATTCAAGTCATCTGTTCCAGATGGGCTGCCCCCTCAGGTCCTGAAAGAACTGGCAGATGTGGCTGCTAAGATACTGTAGGTGATATTTTGGCTCATGGAAAATGAGAGAGGTAATATGAGACTTCAGAAGGGCAAATGTGCCGATTTTCAAAAAAAGTAACAAGAATAGAGTCTAAAAAATATAGGCCATTGAACCTGACTGCTATTCCTGGTAAAATACAATAACTGATCATTAAAGGGTGGACCAGTGAAATTTCAAAAAGAGAGCAATGATAACAATGAGCCAGTATGAATTTATCAACGTCAGGTCAGCCCAGACTTCCCTTATTTCCTTTTGTTAACAAGGCATACTGAACAGGTAGGTCAAGAGAATATCACAAATACAGTTTACTTAAAATTTAGCGAACATGAATAAAGAATTTAATTTTATTTTTATTGAAAAGATGGGGAGTAGTAGACTAGATGTTAATGGAACTAGATGAATTCGGACTGTTTGGTGGACTGAACTCAGAGTGGCACAACATCAATATAGCAGTGAATACTAGTGAAATATAGACTGTTTAACATTTTTATCAACAACTTAGGAAAAAAATCATAGATGGGATGCCCATCAAAGTTTTAGAAGCTACAATCTGAGAAGGAGTGCTAATCCACAAGATGAGAGAGTCAAAATCCAAAAATGACTGGGGAAGCAAAAGTATTATGCTGAATCTATTAAACTAAAGTTCAATATGGCTAACTATAGAGTCTCACACATGGTTTCAAAAAAATCAATTTC